>NW_012148619.1:1947136-2091668 GCF_000956105.1 Propithecus coquereli
TTCTCCCCAGCAACAATTTTTGCCAGTTGAATGGCAAGAATGTGAGGCTGAGAAATGGCTATGACACCACCCTTTATTATAACTTCCCCCAAATTACCATGTAAGAAGCTAGTACTCTACTGGGCCTCATCATGGGACAGTCACAAGTAGAAAACAGGATGATCCCCAAAGAACCACTCTCTAGAGGGCAGCAATGAGGTTTGGAAGGCTCCCACTTCATAGATGGGAAAACACCTGTTGGTTAGGACTAGCTATGTGACTTGGAGCAGGTATGTCTTAATGGGAAAAGTAATTATGTCTATTTCAAAGGATTGTTTTGTTTTAGTTACAGGAGACAGAAGCCTAACTTAATCTAACTTAAGAAAACAAGAGAATGTGTTGGTTTATTAGCCGAAAAGTCTAGAGGTCACTTCAGGCATAGCTGGATCCAGAGGCTAAAATCTTATCATCAGGACTCATTCTCTGTCTTTTGGTCTTCAAACACAGGCAGGTCATTTCCATGCAGGCTCCTGGCAGCTCTGGATGCATCCTAGTAACTCAGAAACCTCAATAAAAAACAGCTCCTCCTTCCCACTTTTTCTAGCAAAAGTCTTAAGACTCAATGTCATTGGACCAACTTGGTCCACATGCCCACCCACAAATCTCTGTGGTCATGCGGATGAGTGTCCTGATTCACCAGGCCTGAGATGGGCAGTGGGTCAGCTCCACCCAAACCAAGAGACAAAATTGAGAAGGGGAGTGTCCTGAGGGAAAGTCAAGAGGCTAGAACCAAAGGAGTAGGAAACAGACACCAGGCAGGGAAAAGCAACAGATTTGCTATGTAGGGTCTAAGTGATGGGGATCAGGAAGTTTTTTTTGTAAAGGGCCAAATAACAAATATTTTAGGGTTTCTATTGCGACTACCCAACTCTGTTCTTAGAGTGCAAAAGCAGCCACAGACAATAGGTTAACAATAGGTTTGGCTGTATTCTAATAAAGCTTTGTTTACAAAAACAGGCAGTGGGCTGGATTTAGCCCATGGCTGTGGTTTGCTGACTCCTGGTCTATGCAGAGCCTACAATCTTCTTGCCCCACACATTCTAGAAAACTCAAGAAATAAGATCTGGCATATACAAAGTACTTATCAAATGCAGGCTATTATTATTATTGTTATTATTATTTATGCTATAAGTAAAGATAATCATGATAATATTGATGGTAATTATAATAATACTAACTGGATAATGAATGGTGAATCATATGTCAGCAGTGTATTCTGGAATTGTTTCTACACTGTTGGTGGAGTGTCCACTCCACATACTCTTAGAGCTAGAGGGCACTGCAAAAGTATCCAACTCAAATACCTCATTTTATAGATGAATTCTAGGTGCACATGAGACACAGCACGTGCACAAGCTCACACAGCAAGCTGCGGCAGTTTTGGAGTTTGCAGCTGTTTCCTGTAGCCCTTCTGCAACTTGAATGACTCTACCCTATGGGCATGGTATGCCTAGTACATTTGAGCACACAGGTGTAGTCAGGTATCTATCATTGATTTTTGAATCCATACTGGGTAGTGTGGTGATAGTACTGGTAAGATTCTTGGCATGTTCTTGAGCCAGCAGAAAGGCCTGATTTGGGACTAGCATGTGTTACATGACTCATGAGAACTTCCTGCTGCTGAGATGACTCAGATGTCTGTTTTACACGAAGATTACCAAACACCTCTCACTAGTTTGAAAACAGTGAGTAAAGTGAATGGTTACTCATTGCCTTTCTGACTACCCTCTTTGTCACTATTTCTGTTGGCCTAGCATGCTGGCAGCCATTTAGACAGCGAGCCTTCAGTTTGGCTACATGCTGGTGAGAGGATTCCCCTCTAATCCCCCATCAATTTAAGTCTAGAGAGGCCTGTGGGCACTTTTGTCTACACTCAGTGTGGATCCATTCACTCAATTCTTTATGACTCTGGCAAAACCCTCCCTGGATTTTGGTTAACCAGCAGCTCTGCACTGATCCAGGAGGTGGATATTTTAGAACCACAACTCTTTAGCTCTTTGTTTTTCTTTTTCCAAATTTATTTCCAACTGTCATCACTCAGGGTCATTTACATAAATCAATGCAATGAAATATTTTCATGAATCAAAACCAAGTCATAGAATCTTTTGATCTCGAGTACCACAGAGACTTCAGTAAATAGGATGGAAAATTTGGGGTTTGGTTTACTATTCCTCTAAGCCAAGGATCAGCAAACTTTTTCTGTAATCCCTGTGTAGTAAGTATTTTAGGCTTTGTGGGCCATAGGGTGGGCCATGATTTGGCGACCCCTGCTGTAAGCGCTAGTAAATTATAAATATAAGACCAAAGGATGGAACATTTGAATTGGCTGCCCAGTTACTTGCATATAGTGTTCAAAATCTGGGCTTTGGAGTTGGGCAGATGTAGGTTTAGCTTTGTGGTTCTACTGCTTACTAGGTGATTTAAGGCACATTAGTTCCCTTAGTTCCTTGTCTGTACAATGGGGATAAAATAGTACTCTACCCATTCCTCCCTTCCTCCCACCTGCCCATAGAGTTGTTGTTGTGAGGATCAAGCAAAGGAAATCACTTACCCCAGAGCTGGTATGCTCTGCAAATGATGATAATAATATTATCATAACCAATACTCTTATTGATAACCAAGCCCATTGGGCAAAAGCAACCATTCAAGAGCATAATACAGTTAATGAATTGACCAGATTACCTTCAGAGGGGTCTAGGTGGAGACCTTCAAGAAATCTTTTTTCAGCATCTTTTCTGGGAGAAAGTCTGAAGAGACTGGATTGGATTTTGCTTTGCGTTGTTGCCAGAATCCCGATACTAACTCATGACAGACTGTCTTCCTTTCTTCAATAAATGAGGCCTCACATCAGGCAGAAGAAAATCTCAAATTAAAAATCCATTTCTGAACATTTTCTTCAGGCACAGAGTTAAGCTACATGGCATGCCCAGTGTCAGGGTCCTCAACATGGTCTGAGAACCAGCAGTGAGGGGCGATTCCAGGCCAGAGGGACGATAGGACCCTGGCGGATTAGCTCTCAGCAGCTTCCTCGCTCTACCCGTGACTGAGCAACTACTGTTGCTATGGCTGAAGTTTGAAAGAATTTGTCCTGAAGCTGCCTGTATGTCCAACATCTTGGGGGAATTTTGCTTTCATTAAGCAAGTTTTATGGGCATTTAGGAAGAATTAGCAGTTGTGAGGTTGAGGTTGGGTGTGTTGGTGAAACTGGACAATGAGAATGCACACACACACAAAAACTATTTGGGACAATTGAAGGTCACATCTATGATGTAGTAACTAGAGGAACATCTGAGAATGTTATCCTCATCTTAAAGTTCCAGGCTCTTGCAGCTGCCACGTTATAGTGAAGAGGGATTGGGTTTGGATGAAGACAGACCAGGGTGTGCTTCCCAGATCCATCCTTTCCTAGCTATTTGACAATGAGCAAGTTGCTTAACTTTGCTTCCTCATCTGTAAAATGACTAACAGTGACTTCTCACATTGTACAAAATGTCTGTCTTAAGAGATGCTGCAAAAAAGTCTGTCCAGCCACACTCTACAGCCTGTGAGCACAGCTCACCAAATCTGCACATCCTACACACCCCCCCGCCACCCCAGTGTAGACTTGTAAAGAAAAGATTGATGTCATCTCTCAACATTTTAGCACATACTGAGTCATTACTTCAGACAGTTCTAATCTTGGGGCCATTGATAATGAGGAGAAATGCAGAGAAAATGATGAAACCCTATTCCAGCCCCTGTAACCTGCCAGTCTGCCATTGGTTATTCTTCATGCACCACCTCTGCCTGCTTTCAGGAAGGTGAGATCACAGGTCACTTGCTTCTGTTTTCATGCTCATCCCCAGGGAACATCTGCTAGTAGTTGTAAATTATGTGACATCTTTAGTAACAACAATGTGATTCACTCTTTTAAACCACTCCATACCTACATTGTAGCCTGGTGAATAAATACTCTTGTTTGGGGATTTTATTTAAGCATACAGAGAAAGCTCCCACCTGTACATTAATAGAACCAAATGGGATGGAGACTGCTAACTTATCAGGAGCCAGCCAGGTACTCACCTGACATCAGGAGATAGTTTGTTTTCCTCTTAACACTTCCTTCAGAAAAATAGCAGTACAGGCATGATGATAAATGGTAATTGACACTTGGCATTAGTGTTAAGGAGGCAATAGGGACTGGTGGGGACTGTGGCAGACTGGAAAATCCATGCCTGTCTGGAAGATAATCGCTTCTCAGTTCTAGCTGATTATTGCCATTTAGGAATCCAGGTTCCAAAATAGCTGTATTTTCCAGTACATAAGAGAAAGGTGAAATCTGAATTTTGATGGAAATTATACCAGCTTTTAAATGTTGTTAAATGATTCAAATTTAAAAATCAACAACAACAACAACAACCCTGTACTATCCTCGAGTTCTTAAGCACTTATATAGATTGAAGGGGAAATTGGGTAGCGATGGAAGAAGTTGGGGGGAAATGTTGGTGTGGACTAACACCCCCGAAATCATATACAGCATTTATTGTGACACTCTCCAAAGTAAAAAAAACTTGCCTATTTTATTCAAGTTTTATCCTGTTCCTTAGATTCTACTTACTAAAGCAGGAAAGTGGACAAACACCTTGAGTACCTTTCAGTAATAAGGTTGAAACAAAGAGCATTGATGTTTTGTTAAGAAAAACTTCAATGATTAACAGCTTACTGGAATTTATCACTGTAAATTAAAATGTTTTATAATTAATTTCCAACTCTTTATCATTAACATTGTTAAAGTTACTGTTTATTAAGTTTAGCAATAAAGTAAAGGAATCCTTACCCAAAAAGGGTGAATAAATTCTGTGACTTCTCCCCATTATTTTTGGTATAACAATATAGGAAAATGTTTTATTTTCTTAGCAGCTAAGAAGGAGACTTGTTGGGGCAGTGAATACTTGATAAACTGGGAGGATGGGAGGTGAGACCCACTCCAGGGAACGTGGATAAAGTACAATATCCGTTTCTCAGTAATGCAGTGTGGAGTTGGATCTGTTCTCAAATAAGGAACAATGGACTGAGTGTGTGCTGAGTGTGGCCTCGGGGCAGATGGGGAGAGAGTGGGTGGAGGAAGAAGGTGAAAAGGCCTGTCTCTTCTGTGTTAAAGTCCAAGGAGGTATTTGAGTCCAGAGATCTCATCTGGACTTCTCCGTAGATCTTGTTCAACCCCTATCACTGTATTTTTCCCTAGCACTTAATTCAATCTTCCAGTTTGTGCTGAATACCTATTCGGTGCCTGGCATGGTGTGTGCCATTAGGACGGAAGCAAAGGCAGGACATGATCCTTGCTTGGACGTCATGATTTAAACGTCAACCAGATGAGTCACTGACTCAGGAAGAAACCATGCTCAGCAATATATTTACCATTTTACACGTTGAGCAGAAACTAGCCTTTCTTCCAAGGCTATCTTGGGATGAAGAGCTTTCACCTCAGTTGCTAAGGAGCTGAGTGATGTTGATGATCTGGCAGCCAGTGTCCCACACCATCACCACTTCCGGGCTGTTGAGGAGATGTGGAGCTGCTGGAATGACTCCAGGAAGTGCATAAAAGTCAAGTCATGAGCACTCGTGGTCATTAGAGGCCATAGTTGCTTTTGGCAAGGTCACTAGACATTAGCTGGACTTCTGTGGACTTCAGGTTAAGGAGTTCCATAATCCTATCCTTGTGCTTTGTTTAGGTTTCTGTCTAAATCCATGTCTATAGGGGACAGTGGATGAAGCTGAGAAGATTCCTGCCACCTGCAGCCAGTCACCTCCCAGATCCAGTAGACTGGGATCCCTCTAGCTCCTCCACATCATTAGTCTCAGCAATTCTTATTAAGCACCTAATATGTCCTGGGCACAGGGATAGATATACGTCCCCTCCTTCAGTCTAACATCTAGTGGGGAAGGCATTTAGACCTTAAGCAAACCATACGATTGTGATGAAATGTGCAATGTAAGATCCTAGAGGCCTGAAAAGTGCATTCGGGGTTCAGGAAAAGATTATTCAAAGGGACAACATCGAAGAGTCGATTAAGACTTCAGGTTCTAATGTGAGAAGTAACATAGTCCCCAAACGCCATGCGCTGCATCTGCCTATTAAAAAGGCGGGGCAGGAGTGGATAATGACAGAGGATGCACAGTGCACTATGCCCTGTGAGCACAAAGCACCGTGAACCAAGCTGGCTCCATAAGCTGCCAGTGGGAGTAAGGCACCTTTTTCTCCTATGAGGAATTTCTGCTGTAAGAGGATTACCCTCAGTGGGGATCGGATGGCTCAGTTTCTCACTTGTAAAATCACCATATCAAACTAGTTTAGAAGTGATCGGGCAGTCAGTCACCTGAGTTCACTGGTGGACACGGCAGAGACAGAATATTTGGTTGACCGATGAATAGCCACAAATGTAGCGGCTCATTGTAAGGAACTAGAGTAAGAGATGGCACGAGTCCTCTGCAAGGCCTTGAAATGCCTCCCTGGGCAATGGAAGCCCTTTAGACATCATGTTGCTGAGCCTCTTAAACAGCTTATTGGCAAAGGAGAGAAAAAATGTGCTTTAGTCTGTGTCTATCTAGGGCCTCCCTCAAAGCAGGAAGAAACGAGGAAGGCTGGGGCAGAAGACGCCTGCCTACGTCTCGCAAGCGGGGGCTGAGGAGTCAGCAGCTGGCTGAGCGCACTGCTCTGAACACATTTCTGGAAGGGGCAGGGAAGCGGTGTTGATGGGGAATTCTCGGCATCTGCCACCTTGCCTCTCAGGCCCTCTGGAAACTTCAAATAAGATGATATCACAGTCAGCATAGGGTCTGGCACTACATTATTTTCCTACTGTTGCTGTGACAAGTTAACACAAATCGAGAGGCTTAAAACAAGAGGCTTAGCCAATCATTTATTATCTTATAATTCTGGAGGTCGGAAGTCTGAGATGGGTTGCATTGGGCTGAAATCAAGGCATCAGCAGAGCTGTATTTCTTTCTGGAGGCTCTAAGGAAGAATCTGTCTCCTTGCCTTTGCCAGTTTCTAGAAGCTTCCCACATTCTTTGGCTCATGGCCCCTTCTTCTGTCTTTAAAACCAGCAACACCGGGCTGAGTCTTTTCATGCTACCGTCCTCTAATTCTCTCTCTCTTGCCGCTCTTTTCCACTTGTAAGGACCTTGTGATTGCGTTGGGCCCACCGGGATGGTCCAGGCCCATCTCCCAGCCCAGGGTCAGCAGAGGAGCAGCCTTGATTGCACCTGCAACCTGAAAGCCCCTTTGCCCTGTGACCTGACGTACTCGCAGGTTCTGGGGTTTAGGTCATGGAAACTTGTGGGGAGGGAAGCATTAATCTGCCTGTCATTGGTACATCATGAAAAGTCAATAAATGGTCGCTATTCCTTACCAGTACTCCCTAGTAACTTCATTCTCGAGTATGAAGTTACCAACTACCCTTCGGTTTTTGAAATGCAGGGCTGACTTGCTGGAGGTCGAGATCGAGGAAGGCTGTCCTTGATGGGCTCAGGGGCGCAGTGATGTGGCCAGTCCTTGCGGGGAGGGTGGTGTGCAGGTCTGGGAGGCGTCCTGTAAGTGTTTGTAAGTAAGGAGCTTGGGGTGTTCTGACCATGATGGTGAAGAACGTGGAGAAGAAAAATCCTGGAGCAGAGAGGACAGCTGCCTTCTATGCCGCAAAGGCCAGTGGACGGGAAGGGATTCAGCTCTGTTTACTGTAAGTGTTGTGGTCGAGAGCATGAGCCGTGTTCAGGCAGAGCCAGTTCCCATCCCAGCTCAGCCACTCACCAGCTGCCTGACGTTGGACCTATGCCCGCACCTCTCTGACCTCTAGTTTGTCATTCTATAAAGAATAATAATAGCGTCTACCTTGTGAGCGAGTGTTGCGAGGTGTCAAGGAGATAATGCGTGCAAAGCATCCAATGCATCCTCTGATGGTAACAGTTTTTATTAAGTGGCTCCAAAGGGTAGAAAAACAACCAGGGGGTAAAAGCTACAGGGAAACAGATTTAGGCTCGCCATAAAGGAAGAGCATGCTAATAGTCAAAGCTATCCAACGGCGGGATGGGTAGAGTGTGAGGTGATGAGCTGCCCTTCATCGCAACTGTTCAGGTATTGACCGGACGTCAGCACGTGGAATGGCTGCAGCGATGTCACCTGGTGCTTTTTAAAAAGTCCAGAGGTCTAGGCCCCAGCTAGACTTGCTGGCCACATCCCTGCGCCCCTGAGCCCATCAAGGACAGCACAGGTTTAACTTGGCTGCAGAACCACCTGGTCAAATCCAGCTCTGCTCCTTCTAAGCATTGTGAACTTGGGCGAGTTTCAGAATCTTCTGGAGCCTCGGTCTCTTCATTTCTAAGGTAGAATAATTCCTTCCCTCTAGGGATGTCATGAAGACAAAGGAAGTTCATGGGTGCAAAAATGCTTTGTGAACTATGCGAATGTGTTAATAAGTTAAACTGATGAAATGTTAGTTAGTTACCGCAAGACCCCACTGTTGTTGTCTTGCAGGAGATGTTTACGTGTTCCCAAAGTACAAGGTGTTCTTTGGGCAAAATCAGCACCTGTTCTTTTGCTGGCAAATCGACCAATATGAGAATCAGCCATCTGGGGGCCAAAGATAGCTATATTATATATATTAACTTCTAACTCCATAATTTAGTTTGCCTGTTTTTCAATTTTTTACTCAAGTATGGCACTCCTACAAAAAAAGCACAGACATCTTATGTGAACAGCTTGATTAATTTTCACAAACTGAACACACATGTGCAATGAGCATCGGGATTAAAAAGAAATAAGAAAGAAAATTGCTAGCATTCAAGAAACCCTGCTGAGGCCCCAGAATTTTAAATGCAGTTGACTCCAGGACTGCCCCAGGCAATGAATGGTGTGCACCTGGCAAAGTTTGTGTCAAATGTTCTGGCGTCCTCTGCTTTTGTGTGTGGTTCCAGCCAGGACCCATGTCAAGGTATTCCCCTGGAGATTCCTATCGTTAGGGAGGGACTGAGAATCTTCCTTGTACTGGGGTGGCAGTGAATGGGTTGCTTTTTCCATGAGCTTTTGGCTTAAATCTGGGTTTCCTGCTTGGATGTAAAGGGACAGGTCTTTCAAGGAGGCATTTTAGACTTCTGAGAGCCAGAAGTGGTGACTTTGAAGGCCTCTTGGGAAACTTTGAGGAAGCCCTTAAGCATCATCTGGCAAAAGCATAGTGTGGCGTTTCAAACACCTGCCATGGGAAATCTCACCATCTGCATGGGCACAATAGTGACTCGCCTTCTTGCTTGAGGTTGTTGCTGTGTCGTGAAGGTGGCTGCTCAGGGTAAAGAAGAGAGAAAAGACACGCAGACGGACCACACTGGAGAGAAGCAATTATAAGGTGTGACCAAAATACCCAGAAAGTCCCAGCTACTGTATACAGTACCTCGCCCGTTTCTGCCAGGTGCCTGAGGTGCTGCCGCTGATTCAGCCACTTGCTAGTCACCATCCCAGCCACTCCCCTGTCTGGGAGACTGATTGGGAAGGCTCAGCTTGGGAAGGTTCTGGGTCTAGAAGAAGAACCTCCAGGGCCCGAGGGCCACATCTGGGGCTCTGTTTACCAAGAGTGTCCCTCAAGGTTAGGATCCCTGGGCTCTTGGAAAGGGAATGAATGCTCATACGCCCTGGTGGAAAGACCACATTTTGGAAAGTCCGGATTTAGAGATGTCGATGCTTGGCAGTTGGGTCCTAAGAGACCCTTCAGGGACCGGGGCATCTTCTTGAGTCCTCATCAGTTTCTGAGCCTGCCTGGCTCATGGCTCTTTACATGCCCCCCACCCTCAGCTCCAGAGTGCTGGGAGCACTGGGGCCACCATGCCTTGGCAGGGCACCTGGATCAAAGCTGCCAGCAAAGCAGGGCCAGCCCTGCTGCAGTGCTAACCTGCCCCTTCCCCCTGCCTACTGGTTTTTCTAATGCAAACATTCCCTGTTTCTGGCAGGACAGGGACGTCCCCATGTGAAGCCATTTCTCGTCTCCCTGCTCTTGCTTCTCTCATCTTCTCAGATTTCTTGGGCTTCCGGACCACTGCCCCCTAGAACCTGTGACCACAACATATTTTTTATCTACTCATTAGTTCATTTATTCATTGAACATACAATAATTCAGCATCTACTAGGAGGATGCTAGGTGTTGGGGAGACAGAGTCAAATAAGGCACAGTCTTGCCTTCAAAGAGTCTATGTTCTAGCGGGCAAAACAGACACGTAAACTGTGAGAGATGCCTGGAGAGCACAGGGGATACGGTCACCTGCAGAGAGAGCATCTAAAAAGGAAATCTGGGAGTCAACAAAGGCTTCTGGAGGGAAGTCATGCTTGAGTTGTCTTGAAGGAGAAGTACAAGTTGGTCTGAGAAGGCTGGGCTGGAGGGTGGGGTGGGGAGGACTTTTCAGCCAGTGGAGACGGTTTGCTTCAAGGCAGACTGCCTTATTCATCTGGAGAGGGGGCCAAGTTCCCTGTGGCTCAAAATCCAGCATGCACACTGCATGAGTCTCCTCCAGTTTATTAGGCTTGTCTGAAGTTTTCAAATTTTCTTCGTGCTGTTCCATGAGCCAGAGGCGGGTAGCAATTACTTAAGAATTAACATGACTTTAGGGACTGGGTGGCCGTCGTGCTCCTGGGCCATGGCATAATCTCTATCTTTAGGAGACATTCCCTATAGGGGATGATCAAACACCCCACCCCAGTCTCTCGCCAGGCCCTGGTGGCTCACTGTTCCTTGTCTTATTTCTGTTTCGGGTGGTGGAGCTATCTGGAAATGCGCAAATCTGTTTGTCAGAGCCGGCTTAAGTCTCCACCCTGGGGAGGATTTCACAAAAGTCTAGAGGTTTTTGTACTTCAGGTTGTATTCCTGACATTGAGAGTCATTCCACCGTGGCAGGGCTCATGGCAGCGGGAGCTTCCCAGCCCCCCGCACGCTCTGGCCCTTCTGGGACTTTTCCTTTATGAAAAGCACAAGTACCAATTTATTGGCAAAGAGATTTACTAAGACTCAACTGTAAGTAAACTGCCTTAATGGTCATATTGCAGCATTTGAGGCATTTCAGACAAAGAAAGGAAATTAAACTTGAGTATCTATTATGTATCAGATACTCTGTGGATGCTTTCATAAATATTATCTCATTAGAGCTCTCTAATGATCCAGTGATTTGGGTGGTATTGTTCAAAAGACTAAATGTCTTGTCCCAGCCATAGCTAGAAAAGGGAGATTTTCCACCGAGAATCCGGTGGACATGTAATTATACAATTGCATTCCACCAGGCTGCCACTGGCAGTTGCTAATCAAAGCGGATGTTTTAACGTCTGCTTCTGAGCCAAACAAATACAATTTTTATTCATGCCTTCAGAATTTTGTCTCCTACTGCTTCCTCTTTGCTCCTTGTGTGAGGACACCCAAAGGCCCAACTTGCCATTCCTGTCATTAGCTGGGTTGGGCCACTAGGCCTGGGAAGTGATTTGGAAAGAAGATTCTTTTCCCTCAATTTCTTGTCTTTTCTGTGAGCGCCACCTCTCCAGTTCCACAGGAGTTGACTGTACCTGATGTAGTGGTGTGTTTGGCAACTGGCTGGTCCCAATGCCAGTTTGCCTGTCTGACTGGGTTCCCACGGCATTGACCTGCCCATCTTAGAAATCTAGACTGAGAACGGGTCGGGGTGCATGGGGGTTGGAAGATGCCCGTGTCTGCATTGTGTACTGAATTTGACCCCCACATAGCTTCAGTGGCCCTAGAGAAACATGCTTGTGTAGCAGAGCGAGAAAAGGTGAAAATAGAGGTAAACACATAAAAAAACGGTTGTGGTTTGGTTGTTGCTGGCTTGTCCCTTGTCTCTGCCTTTCCCTGTGAGGGTTGTGATGCAGCCACCGGACTATCCCTTCATGGTCACTGAAATGACTTGCCTTTTGGTAAACTTGGAACGTATTCAGTCCTGGGTCCCTAGGATGGAATCCACATTTCTGGAACTGAGTGCTGTTAATGTCCTTTTCCTCACCTGGAGAGTTAGAGAATCACAGAATTTTAGAAAGTTAACACATTTCCAATCCAACCCTCCTATTTTACAGATTAAGAGAATGAAACCTAAAAAATAAAAATAGGCAAAAATTGATACCTAAACCCTACTGATATCTTACATTAAAGAGTGTTTTCTTGCCACTTCTTAGCATTTCACCCTATTGTCTGTTGATCACAGGCAAGTAAATTTACACTCATTTTACCCTCATCCAATTCCTGACACACCCAGTTAGCAGCAGCCCTGGAATTAGAACACAGACCTCTTGACTTCCAGGCCCATCCGGTTTCATTTTGCACACTAGGTCCAATCCCATTACGATCACGTGATATCTGTAAACTGTGCTTTTTAGCCAGATCCTTGGATATCCAGGAAGAAGCTACAGAGATGTATAGTTTGCGAAGTCTGGAGTTCTCACTGGCAAGACCTTTCCAGCTTTCTGGATCACTTTTGTGATCTAGCAAATGGATACAGTGAGGGCACAGTGAACAGAAGACAGGACTGAAGGGGACTGTGGAGGCTGTGACCCTCTAGGTTTCATTCACAGGATCTGTGAGGATCCGGGATCCGTCAGAGAGAGACTGACGTCTGGGTCGATAAGCATCTTCGGCACAGTTAAGCCGGGTTTTACAGGACCTAGCAGGAGTGAACAGTCCTGCAGGCTTTTGGAAATGCCAGGCTGTCTTAGAGTTCCAGGCCCTTTTACAGCAAGGGTGGTGTTCTTTAAGGAGCTGGAGAAATCCTGGATGTGGGACAATGATGGAATCACTACTTCATGGTGCTTGGTGCTCAGAGCTGACACCACTGGTATTTCCAGCATCTTTATCCAACCACACCAACTGTCTTGGGGGAAAGGCCCCTCAGCAGGCGCTGTTTTTGTGGATGAGGGTTAGACTTAGGCAGCAGCGGGGCAGATGGGGAAAGCCCTCAGACCTCGTATCTTCCTGGAGAAACACACCAGTTCCTTTTTGGCTCCCTAGGGGAATGTTCTTTTACCACCTCATTGAACCAGTGAAGGAGGAAAAAAGAATTTGGTGCCAGATAAGGTGACACTGAAGTGTGCAGCAGGAAATCTGAATCCAACACCACATCTAATGAGCCTATTATTAGAGGCTCTTGGCAGAGCAAGGGAAAGCAAATGCTAATGAAAAGCAGGTTCTGAGAATAGTCTGAAACTTAGCATTAGCCCCATTACATGTTCCCTTTCGAGTCCCAGAGGATGATTTGCACGATAAGCTGAGCTTGCTGTTAAAATAGGACTCACGTGGATTTGCATGAGAAAGAACTGGGCAGCGACTGCAAAAATTAACAGCTGTTTAAATAATTCAATGGAGAGGCTAAGGCTGAAGGAAATTATAGACTCATTGTTAAAGTTTTTAATTATCCCAACAGCTGTCCCATCACATGGACTTACTTTGTTGGGCCGTGGAGGCCACTTGAAAGATCGGATTTAGTCGGTTTGCTGAAATCTCCAACATTAAGGAACTGCAGTGCTACATCCTTCAGCTAGGAGGCACTCAGGTAGAAATCAAGGTGGTCAGCGGTGTTGCAGAGCATTAGCCTTCATGGATTTGCTATGCCGAAGCCCCACCTGGGCTTTCAAACTCTTTGTTGCTTTGTTCCGCCTGCACAGCCACAGGATGCGGGAAGGGAGTATTAATAAGGGGGTGGGTGTGCGACACTTGAAATGACTGCTTGTGTTTAGCCAGTGGACTTACCGGACCAGGTCTGGCGCTTTCTGCTTATTGCTCTGGAAACAAACCCGCAGGCTGTTGAGACCTCAGGTTTTCCACCTGTGGCCAACTCACTTCTTCCTGGTAACCACTTCTCTTGCTAGGAGCTGGGATAGTTATTGAGACCCCATCATATTCATGATAGTACTAGGGCCCAGCATTACGTATTTGGCATTCATTCGAATCCATGTGAAAACCAACACGTGCACACCAGAGGTTGCATCTGGTGGGAGACGTAGGCTCTGGGTGGCTGTACAGATTTCCAAATTGTGTATGTTGCATTTATTTGCTAAGCTCTAGACAAGTTGCATAATTAATCTAAGGAGACCCCTCATTTCCTCCAGGTTCCTGCTCAAATGTCCCCTCCTCCCAGAAGCCTACCCTGGCCACAAAATCACGCTGTGCCTCCCCACACACCACCCTCATCTCCTTCTCCTAGCACTCATTGCCACTTGAAATATATTTATCCACTTCTTTGTTCTCTCACTAAAGAGTACACTCCATGAGATCAAGGGCTTTGTCTTTTTTGTTTATTGCGATACCTTTAGAATCTAGAACAGCGTGGGACCTGAAATAGGTGCCCAGTAGAAATTTGTGGAACGATGCAAGCATGGCCAGAGGCTTTCGAAGAGGCATGCTGCCAGCCAGTCTGTATGAGGGCCATGTTCCCAGGAGCAAGCAAGAGGCCTTCGCAGTTCTTAATTTCTTTTAGCAAACTTTTGTCAAGCACTTGGTAGTAGGTGTTAAAGATTGTCTTCCTGTTCTCCCAGGGCTCACAGACTGGTAGAGAACGTAGACATTTAAATCAAATCCACCCTTTAAGATTCGACTCGGGTATAAACCCCTTCTGGGAGCCCTTCTCAAACATCCCTTCCTCTTGCCCAAGCCTGAATTAGGCACTATTCTTACGATTTCCCATAGCATCCCGTGCAGAGCTTGGTCATGGCTCATACTTAAAGGAGACAATTACAGTGCAATATGCTTTCTGTTTCCTCCTTTAGTGAAGGCTCCTTAAGAGTAAGGACAGTACCATACTCATTACTGAGTACAGTGTCTGACACATAGACTGTACTCAAGAAATATACCTTATCCCTACTATTGCTACTGTTACCATATGCATTCGTAATCAGTATTTGTATAGCTGGGTGTGAACACATTTAAAAAATTGTGTCTGTTATTCTAAAGGTATACAGGCTTAGAAGCAGCTCTATATTACATTATATAATATTCTATAATGTCATATTCCATAGTAGTCCCCACTTCAGGCTCTCTTTGTGTTCTGGGAGATGCAGTGGTTAGTTAGACTACTATAGAATTTTACACAGAGTTCTTGGGAAACTCCCTGTGTCTCCAGCTGCAAGCTGGAGTCTCTGATTTACTTTAAACATTATTTTCTATGTGCAAGTGTCAGGAACTCTTATAAGCCTGGAGTATCCAAGAGGGCAAGTCACAGAAATTCTCTCAATAAATACTTGTGGGTTTCTGACATTTTGAGGCTGCCACTTTGATGTGGCTGTTTTGATTCAGGGCTTCAGGGACATTTTGTCACAGCCTAAAAAACAAACCATTAACCATGCAGCAGTTTCCTACAACGAAGAAATGTGTGCAGCAGGCATCCAACCGCCTCGCTGGGTTGAGTGTGTATATTAACCTAATGTTTGTGTGTTTTCACTTGGACGCGGCTGTTTTGATGCCTGACACTTTCATTACATCATCTGGGTCTTGCCAGAATGTTTGCTTTAAATACTTGCTAGTCTTCCTTGAATACCATTATGTGCCTGATTCTAATTTCAATGGCAGAAGGGATGCAAATGTAGCAGAAGGCAAGGAGATTAACAATCTCGAGGGGACTGCGGAGCTTTGCCAAGGGCTGGCTAAGGGGATACAGTCACCACTGCTGAACACATACGACCTCCGTTCTTTCTTCGCCATTTCCCAGTTTAGAGCTTCAGATGACTGGCTGGAGAAATGTTTAAAAATGTAAAAAGATCCCAGTGAAACACAGAAATATGGTCTATCCATGTTAAAAAGATCATTTTGATCATTTTCCCCTGCTGTGCCGTAAAAAGAACTTTTCTGTCTGTTCCACTTGGCGACGGGAGGAAGTGGTATCTGTTGCTCACTGATCAGAAAGGCCCTTGTCCGCGTGCTAGCCACGGTCATGCCCTGTTTTCTTTTTCAGATGGTCCCAGTGGTCATTCGTGCACACAAATGTCAGGAAAGCAGAAGTCGCCTCAAAAATTAACTAGATGAGTAGAAAATTAGGCCATTAAGGGGAGAGTAAGAAGCTTATATTTTGACCAATATTTTCATCTGAGTATTTCACCAGACCATACATTATTCCCAATTTTAAAACAATTTGGTAGTAAGTATATGAATCAGCTTGTTATGAAAAAGCAAGCTGTTGTCTTTGGGTCCAGGTCTTAACTCTGAGACTGGAAGTCAAGTTCTTGGGGTCTTGTTGGAATGGCAGTGCAAGCGGGTAAGCCCCCTCTACTAAATGTCACCCTTGCCATGAAGTTGACAAGTGTTACATGTCTCTTCTTTGTGTTGCCAACTACCTGTGTCAGGTCCCATGCTAGCATACTTTTGTTTAATTTTTATGAGGTAGGTAGCTGGCTCTTTTTTCTACACACCTCCCAGCTAGCAAGTGATGGAGTCACGAGTTGAAGCCAAGGCTCTCTGACTCTAAACCCCACGTCATTCCCATTGTAATCAGGGATTCCAAACCACTGGTCTATAAATTGGTGTTAATTGCAAACACAGGTTTCCCCCGTCTGCGGTGAGGATGTCTGGATAACACCCTCGTGCCTTGGAAGGTGCTGTCATCCATTTGGAGATGGTGGACTCCCTTTCCAGGTGTTAGAGCCTTTTTTTTTTCCTTTTATCAAATGATGACGATTGTAAATGGCAGCTACAAAAATGTCCTAAGATGTCAAAGTGAAAAATTAGCCTCCTTAGGGCAATTTCCAAGCTTAAATTTGGAATCTTACTGGCCAGGGAAAGGAAAAAGCTGGGAAAGGGGCAGGGTACCCACTATCCCGGCAAGGGCTCTGCTCAGCAGACCCCCAGGATGGCTTAGGTTCATCTGGGGTTCATCCAGAAAAGGGCTGGGCGTCTCCCACAGATGAAGGTGATCAAAATGCTTCTTACAGCCATACTTCTTTGACTCTGAGTGACATTGGCTCTTGGGCAGTTTGGCAGAGTCCTGGTAATGCAAGTGACCTTTTGAAAACCACAATAGATTGATTTTTTTTTTTTGACTAGATGAACCATCTTTTCCAAAAGAGAGGTAAAACTTGTATTAATAGCTTTTGTGACCTTTATTTGTCACAGGATGGGGAAGGCTTGAGCTTGGAGGCATTTTAATTTTGATGTAACTCAGGCGTGACCCTCCTGAAGAAGTTACCTTTTTGCTGTTGTTACAAGAACAAAAGAGCTCAGGTTTTGGAGCCAGAAATAGCTGGATTTGAATCTCCATTTCTTTTGGCCTTTGCAACCCTGGACAAGGCTTAAGTGAAGGCTCTGTAACTTAGGACGAGGACGCTTCCCTCTCAGGGTTACTGTGGGGGTCAACTCTGGGGAAGACCCTACCACTGTGGTGGGGTCCCTTGTCTTTACTGCGAGGATCCGAGGTCCTGGGGATGAAAGCACCTGGCACGTTGGTGTTCACTGTGTCCTGCCATCCTGCTTATAGGTGAACTAGAAATCCGGGTGCCCTGAGTCACTCTCGTTTTCATTTTCCTGCTAATGGTTCCAGATTCCAACTGTGCCTGGGGAGGCTCCTACTACCTGAGTCCCTGAAGCTGCACAGAGGAAGCGCCCAGTGTCTCTAATCTCTGCCTTCACTCCTGTTTCAGTGCCAACAATATGCCCAAGCAGGTGGAAGTGCGGATGCACGACAGCCACCTCACCTCGGAGGAGCCCAAGCACCGGCATCTGGGCCTGCGCTTGTGCGACAAGCTGGGGAAGAATCTCCTGCTCACCCTGACGGTGTTTGGTAGGTGCCTGATGCCCCGCAACTCCCATCCCCTCTCCTGGCTCTGGGGGGCAGCTGGTCCTGGCAGACAGCCCTCCCACCCCACTGGAAGCCACACACTCTGCCTAAGGCCCTGGTTGCCTGGTCATCGCTGCCTCTGTGATAGAATCTTCTCCCGTCACCTGCTCTAGCTGTTTGTCCTCCTCCTTTGGATTCTCGTGGTTCTCAAATTTTATGCTTAGAAGTTTCCTGTAAGTGTGTTAGCATGCAGATTCCCAGGCCATACTCACAGAGACTTTGCTTTGGGCTGTCTGAAGTGAGGCCCAGGAATCTGCATCTTAGCAAACCTTCTAGGTGATTCCAAAGCAGGTGGTCAGTGGACTGCATTTAGGGAACTACCTGCATCAAGGTAAGACACACGAGTTGCAAAAAACCCCACTAAAATGGATCCCAGGGTTTGCTGGGAGCCATTTGCTGGGCACGTTAGCTAACGAGGTCATTGTGGAAGAGGCTTGTGCCGGTACCTTGGTCTGCTCCAGCTCCAACCTGCACGTCTTCCTCCCCTCCTTCCGGCCTCGCCCAAGCTCTGGTTGCTCTTAGGCTGTTGATGCAATCTCAGTCTCAGGTTTTCCACCAGGGTGTATTGAAAAGAGGGCAAGTTGCAATTCCTTGTAATGACAACCACACCATTTCCTTTCTCAATCCCTCTCTTGCTCTTCAGCTCTCACTTGGGCTACACAGAGAAGCGATGAACGATTCCTCCTCCCCACCCGCCTGCACACTCTCCGTTCCCTGGTCTCTCCTCTGACTCAGTCATCATGATGCTGAAGGCTCAGGATAGGACCAGCAGCTGCCACAGTTCAGTTCACTTAATAAGAAACCACAGGCATGCTGGGGTTTTTCAAGGGTTTATTCCATGTAAGAAGATCTCATTCATCACAGGACTTGAGGAAGCTGAACACTACGATTTTCACCTGTAGAAGAAAGAAAGCTCAGGCTTTACTCCTTCCACAATCCCAGAAATTAACACCATAACCCATGTCCCTAGGAACTCTCTCCCTCCTTACGGCCAGTGGTGCTGTAAGCAGACTTGTGTTTTCCCCAAGGGCCATTTATGTCAGCCACCTGTTTGCAGAGATCTGAAGTTTTCCTTGTGGGATCTTTGAGTCAGTAAAGTGAAAGGTTCCTGCCAGGATCTCTGCCTAAACTGTTTCCTCCCAAATTACATAGTTTTAGAGCTTCTCCTTGAACTCCTATAAGATCAGCGATCTAAAAACTAGATACAAGGACACAGTTGTCAAGGACAAATCTTGAGGATGAAGCCAAAGAAAGTAAATGGGAAGAAAAAAAAATGGAACTCACACTTGCTTGGTCAATCCTTTTATCTGGCCTCCAGTTAAAATGAGAAGACATGCATTAAACACCATGCCACATGGGCAGGCCTGGGCTGGGCGGAGAAGCAACATCTGGCGCTGTGGGTTATTTCTACTGACAGTTCTGGCTTCAAGTAGACAATATCCTCCAAGAAGTTGGAGTCAAGTGGCCAGGCCTTCAGAGGGTTCTCCTTGGCGCTCCTGGTACTGCCTTTTAGAATAGTTGGAGGTACAGAATGTTCTCTTGCTAGTCATCAAAATCAGCATCACTTATCTAATGTTGTTCTTGTTACATGTTATTCATCATCTAATCATGCGGAAGCACAAGAAAGGTCAATGTTACTGAAATCAGTCCTTCATTTGACTAGGGCAAACAATCAATTCAGATTTTCCCCATCCTTTTTAGGTGTCATCCTGGGGGCGGTGTGTGGAGGGCTTCTTCGCTTGGCGACTCCCCTCCACCCTGATGTGGTCATGTTAATATCCTTTCCGGGAGACATACTCATGAGGATGCTGAAAATGCTCATTCTCCCCCTGATCATCTCCAGCTTAATCACAGGTAAGACCAGCAGGCATACTCCTGCTTTCGGATTGACTGCAGAATCTCAAGTCAGTTGAGTGAGTGTGGTCCTCTATGTCATTTCACTTCTGAGCTGTGTTCCTGTCTCTAAAATGGGGATAATCAACACTAAAGAAAAAAGCTTGCCATCCATTGGTGTATCTCTTTGCAACCAAAGACAAAAAGGAAACACAGCCCCCCTGTTACAAGTGATGATATCTCTAGTGATTTTAATTTTTAACGTACACTTTTCTCAATTTTCTAAATTATACTTGTCTTCAGAAGCAGAAAAAGGTAAAACATGGAAAAGGAAACTATCTCGACTGTGTAATTGGGCATAGAGAAAGGTTGGCATTAACAGTAAATGAAATGGTACATATAAAAGCCCTTTGAGTTTTTCAAAACAAAGCTCCCCTTAGTGTATGGCATCACGCTCATTTATTTTTGGCTAAAAGAATTAATTATTTTATTTGAAAAAATTTTTAGCCCCCTCCATGTGCTTATACTGATAGTTCCCTCCTTACCAAATAATATTGCTCAAACAGGGTATCGATTGCTGTTATTTAGAGACTAAGGTCTGAGTGAAGGGTGGGAAGCTGGGCTTCGGTCCATATTTGGGCACCAACCAAAGAGATGACCTTGAGAAGCTGCCCCTCTGGACTGACTGCTTCATGAAGAAAGTGAAGCTCCAGTAACCCCAAGAGATGCAGATGCTACACCAGGTTGTCACAAAGCCTCAGCTGGTTGTCCAGTGACCCCAGTGACCTGAAATGCTGAGACTCAGGATCAGGCACTCAGGAGTTAAGCGAAATCTTATCATTCAGTCCTAGATTCAGTGAAGCTGTGCTTTTACCCTGAATGCTCCCTTCCAAACCGGAAAGAATGTTCTCCAAGCCTGTTTAACAGATTGCATGTAGGCCAACCTGGTAAGGAAACTAGCTCCCAATGGCTTGAATTAGATTTCTGGCTGAAAAGAAAAGTAGGTCACATGTAGGCTAGCTTAATTCAGTGATGTTCATGGCAATAACCTCCTCTCCCATGGCAAAAAGGACTGGTCTCCAGAAAGCGGTTCAATCTCTCTGTCTGTTAAAAGCAGGAACTGAAACCAGGAAGTGGACAAATTGAAGAAACAACTAGGAAAAAAACCCAATGGAGGCTGGAGTTTTTGTGACTTGCTTGGAATTTCCTCTCACTCCCTCAGTAGAGATGAAGTGCCCACCGCCGGCGGGGTACTTTACCGGGTGATCTCTAATCCCCACATGAGGCTGGGAACTATGTGTCTTCCTTGTGCTTCAGCTTGGAGAGATGAGAGCGCTGTGCTCACTCATTACTCTTAGATTCTCGATTTCGATTTCTCATAATATATTCAAAAGACATTTAGAGCATGACATAGAGCTACCAGCTTTTTATTTTCCCAAGTGAGGACATTTAAAAAAAGGTAATAAACAAGAAAAAACTAGCATGTACCAGCATCATCGCTTCATAAAAGAAAGGATACCTTAGGACCAAAAAAGCGAACAGGATGTAATCTCAGAATTAAAAATGGAATATCTTCAACTGTATTTTAACTTGCTACTGCACACTGACAAAAAAAGTTGTCACAGAGTTTGTAAACTCTGAACCGGGTAATCTCCAACTCTCCCCAGTTCTCTAGAGTCTTGAAGATGTCCTTGGAAAATGGAACTACAAACTGTGAGACTGAGCAGAAATATTCAGTACTGTCGGCCCTCCATATCCGAGGGTCACACATCTGTGGATTCAACCAATTGCAGATGGAACATGTTTTGGGGGAAAAAAAACCCAATAAAAAATAATATAATAGTAAAAATTATACAAATTGAAAAATACAGTATAACAACTATTTACATTGTATTAGGTATTATAAGTAATCTAGAGATGATTTAAAGTATACAAGAGGATGTGCGTAAGTTATATGCAAATATGCCATTTTATATAAGGGACTTGAGGGGTTCTGGAACCAATCCCCCACGGACACTAGGAGAGACCATAGTAGGAGGTTTAATTAAACGTTAATGCATTTGTGTATTGAAGGCATGAGCTACAGATATGTAGAGATGGGTCATTAATACAAACATAATAGAATTAATCCATCTGGATTTCTTTCAATCCAGGGTTGTCAGGCCTGGATGCTAAAGCCAGTGGCCGCTTGGGCACGAGAGCCATGGTGTATTACATGTCCACGACCATCATTGCGGCTGTGCTGGGGGTCATCCTGGTCTTGGCTATCCACCCAGGGAATCCCAAACTCAAGAAGCAGCTGGGGCCTGGGACGAAGAACGATGAAGTGTCCAGCCTGGATGCCTTCCTGGACCTTATTCGAAATCTCTTCCCTGAAAACCTTGTCCAAGCCTGTTTTCAACAGGTAATCAACCTTCTCATGTTCCCTCTTCCCCAGTCTTCTAAGTTATCAAGGTAATAAGTTAGAGACTCTTTCAACAAACCAATTCTGGGTAGCAATTTTCTTAATATTTAATTATCTTTGTCTAGGCCCAGGGGTCATATGAGGTGGTCTGGGGCAGGATTTGAGGATTGGAGTCTCATGGTTTTTGCCTTTTTAAACCTTCCCTTTTTTGTTCAGCTCACTTAATATCTTCTTGCTCTGGGATGTACCCCCGTTTTTTTTTCTTATATCTCTTCCTTTCCTTTTTGTTTCTGCTTCTGAGTCATCCACAGGCACATTTGCATCAGCCTTGTCCACAACCCTCTAGAGTACCCAGCGGTTCTCAAACTTGGCAGTATAGCAAAACCACACGTGGCACTTTTAAAAAATACAAATACCCTACAGAATCAGAATCTCCAAGATGGATCTGGGGCTTGGGTATTTTTTTAAATTGTGGAAGGAATATATGCAGATTGTGAAAAATTTAAATAGTATAAAAGCACATAAAGTAAAAATCAGAAGCTCCCACTCCCCTTCTCTTGAGCTATTCATTTTGAGAATTTTGTTTCCTCTCATATATTTTCTTTGCCACATATGCATGTGTGCATAATATTTAAAAGAATTCAGCCCAAGGGAATTGCATACCATGTTGCACTTACTTTTTCATTTAACAGTGTTTTAGAGTCATCTCTCTCTTTTTTCAATGATTGCATAGTATTTCTAAAGGGTAAATTTCTAGAAATGAAAATGTCCCCACAAAAAATTTTATATTTTGCATTTGCTGGATGTTGCAAAATGACACAACAAAAGTTTGTGGCAATATATATTCCTACCAACTGCATACATGCATATGTACTTTTTTAAACCTGTGATTTTTAAAAACAGATGATTCTGAGGAGTGGAACCACTGAGTTAGCTGCCTACACCCAGTCACTACCCTGTTTTCTAGCCCCAGGGCCAGCTTAGGTTAGAACACATCTCAGTTCCCACTAGCCCAGGTAGGAACAAAGCTAGAACCAAGGAGCCTCCTTCATGCATTTCCAGGGAATCACAGAAGAATGAACTTGAGAAACAGAAGAAAAGTCTGCATTCCCAGCTGCCCCCAAATGCACTTGTCAACCACTGCAGAGCCCAGATTGCTCTGTGTCGGGATATGTTATCTGACTCTAAATGCCATTTTGGTGGCACATGTAGCATGACCCTATATTGAAGGAAACGGTTCCAGGCAGGGGAAGTTGGATGGGGAATGAGTAGAAACAGGCTGCAGAAGCGGGTGTTTGCTGGGCTGCCTCTGTATAAGGTGCTCACCCCTGAGCCAGCCTGCTTAGGAAGAGAATTTACTTGCTTTGGAGTGATAGACGCAATTGAGTGCCAACTCTTTTCTTGACATTTTGGAAAGAGTGCTCCGGAACTATAGCTGCTGGAAACTGAGTTGGTGGGAGATGGGCTAGGGGGAGCATGGGAGGGCCCGAGAAGGGCAGATTTGGGCTCTGTGCCTGGTTATGGCTGTGCTGTGTGCAAAAATGAGATACCTTTAATCTCAGTCCAGAAGGCAAGACCAAGAAGCAGGCAGGCTCCTAGAGTTGTTGCTCTGGTTTTGGACTGAGCTTTTGTGGGGTCAGCCACACTCCCACTCAGTGACCTCTCTGATCAATGGGCAGTCTTTGCATAGAGCTGCCCATGGCAGGAGGCACTATCTGTGACACTAGGATGGAGACCTGAGCCATTCCCTGCCCCACCCTGGCCCTGACCTCACCCCTCCACTGCCAAAATTCCTATGAGGACTGAGCCTTAGTCTCCAATAAGCTCAGGGTCAAGGTCTTTTGGGGTTAGACAATCTGAAGAACAATAGTGTGGAATCCTTTAGCTCAGGGTGAGGGAGGGTACAGATTCCTTAAGCCTGACAAGGAGAGCCTTGAAGAGGACTTGAAGAGAGGAGGTCCGTGTAAAAGGATGTGGCATTCCCAGACCTGCCCGAGAGGTGTCCTCTGTGTCCACGAGGTACAGCTGGAAGTGATTTAAAATTACTCTCTCAAGCGGAGGGGGCTTCCTGACCAGAGTGAGAAATAAAGATGTAAAGGAGAAAGTGAGCTGTCCTCAGGGCAGAGGCTGCCTCCCCCAACGTGGTAGGACCTGCTGTGCCCAAGGCAGGGTCCCTGTGTCTTTGAGAGCAGGGAGGTCTCCTGCTTGCTGTTTAGAGCTGCCTCTGAACCAAGGTGAGGTTTCCAAGAGAGTAACCGGCTGTAGAGTGTCGCCTGACAGCATTAAATCAGGCCCAGTAATAGAGACCAGACGTGTTCTTGTCTTCCAGAAAATTCAGTGATCTGTGTATGTGCACTGAGCCAGTACTCGCGTGTATGAATGGCTGCCCAGCTCTCTGCTTTGCACGAGGATGCCGCTGGGAGTGGGGCACACAAGGCCCCTGCCCCATGGAGGGAGCTTACCTTCCAGGGGAGGGAGCTAGGCGGCCCCAAACATCAGGAAACACACAAGGGACTTAGACAGTAAGAAAGGCAGGATGAGGGACTGGGCAGTAACTAGGAGAGATGTTAGAGCTGAGCTGATAGGGGAGCAGAACGAGCTAGGCCCGAGAAGACCTAGGGGAAGAGCCTTCTCAGCAGAGGCACAGACGTGCAGAGGCTCAAAAATACTTAGTGTGTTCAGAGGAGAGAAAGGAGGTGGTGCGCGGCCAGCGTGGAGGTGTAGCCAGGGGAGGAAAGTGAAACCCAGCCCAGCCAGGACCTGGTGGGCCAGGATCAGATTTGAGTTTCTAAACTAAGAGAGTTTTAGGCAGAAAGGTGACTCTTTTTCTATTTTTTAAAAAAATCTGGCGGCTATGAATATAGATTGAGCCTTAGGTAGCCACTTAACTATAGATTGTACATAGACAAGAAGAAAGGTGGGTAGATCAGTTAGGTGGCTTTTGCAGGTTTTAAGGTGAGAGATGATGATGGTGGCTTGTGCTCAGGTAGACTGGAGTTGGCACCTGCTGTGGTTTTAATGTTGGTCCCCTTCAATACTCATGCTGAAATGTAGTTGCCATGGTAACGGTATTAAAAAGTGGGACCTTTAAGAGGTGATTAGGTCATGACATCTCATGGGTGGGATTTATGCTGCTATAAAAGGGCAGGTTTGGCACCTTTCGCTCTCTCTTTGCCCTTCCGCCTTCTGCCACGTGGTGATGCAGCAAGAAGGCCCTCACAAGATGCTGGCACCTTCACCTTGGACTTCCCAGCCTCCAGAACGGGGAAAAAATTAATTACGCAGTCTCAGGTACTCTGTTACAGCAGCTCAAAATGGAATAAGACAGCACCCAGATGGAGCTGTGCAACCCAAACAGGTTCTGTGAATCCAGAACTCGAGCAGAGAAGTAGGTCCGTGTTGCAGTGTTCACGTCTTTTTCACGGTTCTGGTTACTGTTGACATGAGATATTAGATATAAAACCCGTAGCACCTGGCCTCCTACCTGATCCTGCTGCCACCATTTTTTTAGGTCCATGAGCATTACTCCTTTGAACCCAAGCTTTGGCTTCCGTAGCATTCTCAGGATAGGCCGACAGTCGTTTGGCTTGATTCCCTTTTCTTTCCTGGAAACATGACTCTGTTGTTCACAGAACCTTTCCTTCTGATCACTCCTACATTCTCTCTTCACACCAGCGTTGCCCAGATGAAGGGGCCAGGGAGCTGCCTGTTTTCCCCTCACACAGCCAGCCCTGGGCTTCCTCTCTCCCTGCACAAGTGCACATGGCCAGGCTAGAACAGAGAGCAGCCTGCCTCACTTCACAGAATGCTGACCTCCCTTCTGTCCCATTGCAGATAGCTGGGAAGTTCAGCATTGCTTACTTGTGGCCCAGCTGCAGTGAGATTGGGTCCATATAGTTTAACATACAGCACGGGCAGTGGAAGGAATTCAATGGAGGTCAGGTCATCTGAGTTGAAGTCCCAATTCTGCCAACAACTCTATGACGTCCGACAAGTCACTTGACTTCCCCATGCATCCTCTTCCGTATCTATTCAGAGTTCAGCCATCTGTTACCTACTATGTGCCAGCACTGACATTCTAGGATTCTGCGTTGAGTTTTATTTTAATGCCTTTGGAGGTGGTGTTTTTTTGAGCTCAAATGTGGGTTTTTATAGCACTCTGCATGTAGGGTGCCTGGCACCTTTAAAAATAGGACCATTGCCACGAATGTCGAGGAATAGTGTGAGAGGTTCCTTGTGAGCCATCTGCACAAAAATGCTTGGGGAACATCAAGCAAGGCTTGGCATCACTGCCCGGAAGGAGCGTGTGTCTTTCCAGCTTTCATGTGGATCTGAAATATGAGCAAATGCTCCTGCCATGGCGGCTGCTGGAAGCTGGCACACTTGGTGCCCGGATGGAGATTCCCAGAGCAGCCTGGCTCAAGAAGGAGCCCAGACCCCTGTGATGGCAGCCTGTGATGACTGTCCAGCAGGAGCCAGGCAGGGAGGGCAACAGGTGGATCGTGCGTGGCTCATCTGACCCCTGCCAACGCTCTCTCCTTCCTATTCCTGAGCAGACCCGGGGCCCAACACAAGGGGCCAGGGGGACCATCTAACTGGGTCTCACAATTGTGAAGAGCATCTGAGTTAAGACGTTTGATATTATCCCTGAACTACAATCACGAGACCGAAAGGAAAAGACGCCCATCCCCCAATTTTAAGCTTATGTCCCATTATTGGACCACACTTCTTATAATACATTTACAAATTAATTTTATAAACTGTAATTATCTGTGATTAGCACAATTGTAAACCACTGCCTGTGTGTAATAAAACATCACTTTGTTAAACATACACATATAAAATATTCCCCAATTTTCCTAACCCTGTTTTGGCATTTCTTAATTATTGTTAACATATTGGGAACCTTAACATATATGAGTGGACAGGATTTTTTTTTTTTTTGACCTTTTAGATCAAACTTCAACTTTGTACTTTTTCTTCCCCCTTGCTCCATTAGATTCAAACAGTGACGAAGAAAGTTCTGGTGGCACCTCCGTCAGACGAGGAGGCCAATGCAACCAGCGCCGTGGTCTCGCTGTTGAACGAGACCATGACCGAGGCCCCCGAGGAGACGACCATGGTTATCAAGAAGGGCCTGGAGTTCAAGGACGGCATGAATGTCCTAGGTAGGCGAGCGGGCTGTGGGGGACTCAACTCTCTGGGGGAGGCCCCTGCTCCCTGTGGGGCGCCCTCCCCTGCGCCTTCTCAGGAAACAGTACCGCCACTGTCCTCTGGGGGGAGCAGGAGGTCCTCTCTGGGGAGCGGTTCAGGGTCGCTCGGCCCCAACGCTGAGCGACGAAAGGAGAGGGAGGGGCAGAGAGACCACGAGGGGACACGGCAGCCCGGAGGGCTCTCGGTCGCTGGGCGCGTCCCCCGACTCTGCGTGGTGTTGGCAAGTCATTTTCTCTGGCTCTCCATGTTCCTGAGTGACACATTCATTTCTTTCATTTCTTAAGCATTGTTTTTTAGCTGCCCGTGTGTACCAGTGCTATGCTAGGCGTGGGGGCTGGACCACGGAGCCCTCACAGTCTGTAAACAAATGCGGTGCCACCAGGATTGTAAGGTGTTGGAGCAGATGCAAAGGGGCTTTACAGATGATCTTAAACCTTCTGGAATCCCAGGGAGCCCTTTCCCTGAGCCCAGTGCCTTCTTAGCATGCCGTCCCAGAGTCTGCAGTTGAGCAGCCCCCGGTTGGGATCCTGTACGGACCACTTACCGATTACCTGGGGCAAGTTGCTCCACTCCTCTGAGCCTCGTTTGTAAAATGGACGTGAGATTTGCATTGTTTTGTAGGTTGTGGTGAGGATTAAATGAGATTGTGCATATAGAGCAGAATCGTCCATGCCATGTGCTCTATGCATGGAGCTATGGTCATTATCAAAGTGGAGGGAGAGCCCAGGAGCTCCATAATAAAGACCCCCAGGGGACAGAGATTTTCCATCCTGTGAGTGGCTCCGGTTTGTTCAGTTCCCCACCCGGTACCCGCCGTGGGTCCACTGCCCTCCATAACCCCATCCACCATCAAAATGGTGTCCCCAAGGCAAGAAATAGTGACATTTGACCAAGACCTGGGAGGAATGAGCACTCTGGATGGATGACGTTTATCCATCCAGGTGAGATTTCTAAGGGCTTAGGTGGCAGCTGTTTAGAAATAGATGAGCTCAGTGGTCCTCTCCATCCTTCGTCACCTAAAATATCAAATGCTCTTGTTTCCTTAATTGGGTTGCAGGATAAAATACAGGATATCCAGTTAAATTTGAATTTTAGATAAATAACAAATAATTTTTTAGTCTATGTTCCAAATATTGCATGGGACATACTAATACTGAAAAAAAAATTCATCGTTGATCTCAACTTCAAAAAGTAATTGAGTGTCCTGTTTGTCAGTTCTCCATTTGGTACCCCCTACTCCTTACCCGTCCAGAACGGTGGAGAGAAAAGGTAGAGGGAGCAGCATTGCCCAGCCACTGAGAAGCAGAAGCAGTTCTTTCTTATTTGTCCTGACAGGAAGCAGGTTGCGTAAGTGAGAGTGAGGGAGGAGATAAGATGACCAGGTTGCCAGGCAATGGAAAATCAATAAACATTGTTACTAATCAACCAGTGGGAAGCCAGAGGCAGAAGGATGGAGGAGAAAGAGGGAGAGTTCCTCTGAGAAAGAGGTTTTGTGCATATCCTCAGCATCTACCTGTGAGCAGATATCTCTGCCCAGATGTCTGTGACACCCTTTGAGGACCTTCCCAACTCCCACCTGGTCCCTTCTGTTTGGTCATAACTGAAGACTCTACTGTCCTTGTCGTCTTCATACTTGGGAGGAGGTCGAGGCCATGAGTAATGGGGCCAGGGCTTTGGAGTGAATCATTCAAAGACTTTCCTGGTCGTTTCCAGAGTCTTGGTGGATTCTGGGACGTCACATGACCTTTGGTTGTACTGGGAGTTTCAGCACAACTCACTACTCTCTCAGCTCCAGTGACCAAGTCTAAGAGGGCTTTGTTCACATGAAACACCCCCGTTCCAGTGAGTGATTTCAGTTAGGCAATGTTTACTGAGGGAAATAACCAGCTGAACATGGGTTTCCATCCAAGTGCAGATCAAGGCGCTGGAAAGCCAAGGGAAGTTAGATTGTTGAGAAACTTCCCATTTACAAATCGTGGCTGAAATAAGGTTCTTTCCATGATTTTCCAAAGGCAGAGATGGTGGCCTTTTTTTTGTTGTTTGGTTTTTCTGTCTTTCTGGTTTTTTTTTGGCTTTAGAAAGTCCCCAGTATTAAACATGCAATAAGTGAAGACACAACTGTAGCCCTGGCCTCCCACTTCTGTAAGGACCTGTTTCTCCCCTAAAAGACCTCCAGAACCAATTCTGGGCTCCACCTTAATCCAAACTGCTTAAATCAACTCCAGTTTCTCTTTTAAAAACCTACCTCCTGCATTCACAGCTACAGCCAGTTTCTGCTGACACCTAGGGGAGCTCTTTCATTCCAGTTCTTTGGGAACTTCAGACCTTGTGTATTTTCCCTTAAAATTTTGTAAATGCAATTAACCAAGTAATCCCAGCTATTCTCAGCCATAATATTCAGATTGATGCTTTTTTATTACCCACCTAGCAAAGTCTTCCCCACGGGCTTAAAAGAAGGACTTAGGAATAGCCCGAAATTGATTTCATACCTTACTACAGAAATAGCCCACTCTGTTCTGGATCTAATCTTCACTAAGCTTTTAACTTTCCTGGGTCAGTAACTCACCTGTGAAGTCATTTGTCAAGCTTTTTGGCCCAGAGCTAAAAGGGGAGATATTAAATACCAGGTATTAACAATCCTGAGTGCAAGTGCTAGAGTCTTTTTACTGTAGACAGAAAGAATCCAGCAAAGGGTAGTTAAACAATCTGGGGTGATATGTGCTTGGTATAGACAGTTGAGTGGGTTAGGTGACTGGAGAACGAGTAAAGTCACAGGTTCATTGAGAAATAACTGCCTTTTAAGAGAATCAAATTATAATACGATAATTTACCTGCTACAGGTCAAGAATCCAGGCATAACTAGACCTAATAGGAAACCCAATATAATTGGGAGGAACTAGATTAATCCTGCCAAACTGGGACAGGGTAGGTGTGGAGAAAAGGTGGGAGGGGGAGGGAAGAGAAGATGGTCTGTACTTCAGGGTCAGAGAAAAAGTCAGATGGGCAAGCAAAGTCCTGTAGCCAAGGGTGTAACAACATTGATTTATAGTCCATGCAAGTAGTTATTAATAGAATTGGGGCCCAAGACTGGCAATACTTGGTCATGGGTCAGGGAGCACATGGTGATTGGCACTCAGAAATCTAGACAGCCCCCGGGCACACAGTGTGCCCCAGTCCCTGCGTGGGCTGGGGGGAGACTCCAGGCCTCAGCGTGAGATACTGAGAGGGGAGGGTGGAAAGGATTAACTGGCATGGAGGGGAGAGAAAAGTTAGGCTTCGCCTTGGAGGAACTAAAGTATAGGGCAGCTTCCCAGGACCCTGGGCACCAGGGATGAGGCAAAGCCACACAGAAATAAGACCCAAGGTTGGGTATTGGAATTAGTCCAAGGCCTAGCACAATCTGATGCTGACATTAGAGGGTGGGATCAAATGCTTCCTGCCTGGGGTTAGGATTAACCTGGAGGCTGGCGTAGGGGTGAACTTAAACAAAAATCAAAGTTGTCAAGTGAAGGAAGAAAAGGGCTGAAAGGAGAGGAACTCCCAAAATCTGACAATGAAATCCATGTTGTCTTTATGATCCTGAAAAATATAAATAAAATTTAAAAAGAAAGCATTCTTAGCATTTTGACCATTGAAAGAACTATGACAAATTCATAAGTGATGGGTTAAATTCAAACAAACTGGGTAAATTGGAGTTTCCCAACTTGTCTTGGATTTCTTATTGCCTTCCATTTGATTATTCAACATTCCTCTTCCCCCTCATGTTAGGTGTGCAGCAAAAAAAAAAAAATTCACATTTAGGATTTTCCTAGTGTGAAACATACCAGCCATGTATTAATTTGGGCTAACATCAGAACAATCTAGACATAACCTAGCAAAGACTTTATTGGCTAATTGGTCTCTGCTGTTCCAATATTGACTCCAAAGTTCTCATGGAAATCCCCAAGTCCCAACAGGCCTTTCCAAGCCTTGTTAATCTATGTAATGATAGAATCTGCTTACACGTGGTTTCACATGATTTCATAAGTGAGGGGAGAGAGAAGACAGCACCTTTTAGTTTAGAGTGAAAATGAATTCATTTTCTTCAAGGAACTAACACAGCTTGCAGTTTAACTTGCTTGTGTGGAAAATGTTAAGGAAAGCCATAATTATCCAGGGAAAAGTTACTTTCAGTGTGAAATAAAATGCTTTTTTCTTTTATGCCTAATTCATAGGGTAACCGGGGGTGGGAACATGGCTCCATAGATCAGGAATGGTAAAGAATGAGAGGAAAGAAATACATACTTTATAATTTCCTTCTGTGTAATGTGATTCACCCAACAGGTCTGATAGGGTTTTTCATTGCTTTTGGCATCGCCATGGGGAAGATGGGTGAGCAGGCCAAGCTGATGGTGGAATTCTTCAACATTTTGAATGAGATCGTAATGAAGTTAGTGATCATGATTATGTGGTAAGTGGGCTTGTTCTTACTTCCTCTTCGTGGGGGTATGAGAAGGCCTTGGGGTCCTCAGAGGATGCTGGAGCCTTCTGAGCAGGAAAGAGTGGGTGTGGACCAAGCAAATGGCACTCCAGAAAGACTTTGAGAAAGGGATGAAAATCTCTTTCTCGGTGCTTCCCTTAGAACAGGGGTTAGCAAATTATGGCCCTTGGGCCAAATCTGATAAGCCATCTGTTTTGTAGGGCCAGCAAGTTAAGAATGAGTTTTATGGTTTTTATGTCTGTTTTCCTTAGTTCAGGCTGCTATAACAAAGTACCATTAGCTGGATGGCTTATAAACAACAGAAATCTATTTCTCATAGTTCTGGAAGCTGAAAATCCAAGATCAGGGTGCCAGTATGATTGGGTTCTGGTGAGGACCTCTTCCAGGTTGCAGATGGCTGACTTCTTATTGTACCTCCAATTGGAAAGAGAGCGAGAGAGCTCTCAGGGGTCTTTTTTGTAAGCGCATTGTCCTAGTCCCTTTTGGCTGCTATAAAAAAGTGCCATAGATTGCGTAATTTATAAACAATAGAAATTTATTGTTCACCATTCTGGAGGCTGGCAAGTCAAAGATCAAGGCACTAGCAGATTTGGTGTTTGGTGAGGGCCCATTGTTCGTAGATGACTCCTTCATGTGTGTCCCTACGTGGTAGAAAGGGCAAAAAATCTCCCTCAGCCTCTTTTATTAAGAGCACTAATTCTATTCGTGAGGGAAGAGCCCCCCTGACCTAGTCACCTCCTAGATGGGCCACCTCTTAACACCACTGCACTGGGCAACATATGCATTTGAGGGGAACACAAACGTTCAGTCCATTGCAATGACTAAAAAACAAAACTCAAAGGATGAATAATATTTCATGATACATAAAAATTATATGAAATTCACATTCAGTGCCCATAAACAAAATTTAATTGAAACAGAGCCATACCCATTTGTTTATGTATTGCCTGTGACTGATTTCATATTGCAATGGCAAAGTTTAATAGTTGCCACTGAGTATGTATAGCCCAAAACACCTAAAGTATTTACTATCTGGCTCTTTACATTAAAAAAATTTGCTGATCCCTGCCCTGGAAGAAAAGAAGAAGAGACAAGCTTGGAAAACCAATCAGCAATACTGAAGATGAACAGTATTAGAGACACAAAGATGAATCCGAGATACCGGGGACACGGCATGACCCAGGGAGTGTGGGGAACCGCTGCTCCAACATTCTGGCGTCCAAAAGCAACGTCTTAGACATGGGTTACTCATGATACACATAGAAGAGAAAATAGGCAGTTGTCAGGCATGCACACAAAAATGAAATTGCAGAGGACATATTGCAACTCTAAGTGCTCTTGGAAATCTGGTCTCATGCTCTGGTTTTACAGAAGAGAAAACTGTGGTCTGGAGACACGAAATCGTAATTCTTTTAACATCATCATGATCACTATTGTAATAAAAGCTCTTATTCATTTATTTCTTTTTACTTGCCAAGAGCCATGAAAAGTGCTTATTACCTATCAAACGTAATCCCAACAACCCTGCAAAGATGGTATTATTATTCCCATTTTATAGAAAATTCAACTGGGGCTCATCGTGGTGAATTAACTTGCTAAGATTATTTAGCTAAGAAAAGGAATAGCTGGAGTTTATATTGGTATCAAAATCCTTGATGCATAAGTGATAAGTTTTTTTGTTTGAATTGTCTAAGCCTGTGATCCCCAACCCCCAGGTGGAGACCGCTACCCTTTAGGGCCACCCCCCATGAAACTTAGGAGGGGCAGGCAGGGGCACAGCAGGGGGTGAGCTGCAGGCAAGTGAACAAAGCTTCATCTGTGTTTACACCCCCTCCCCATCACTCTCATCACTGCCTGAGCTCCGCCTCCCATTCCCCTGCTCCCCGTCCATGGAAAAATTGATTTTCATGAAACCAGTCCCTGGTGCCAAAAAGGTTGGGAACTGCTGGTCTAAGCAATATCATCTTCACTTTATTTTGTGTATATTTACAGTCAGTGGTTCTAAAATCTAAGGCAGCCCAAGAGAGCATGAGTCCCCACTTCCTCATTAAGGAAACTGTGTCACCTTCAGTTACTGGAACCTTCTGGGGTCCCATATCTATCAGACAGCTTTTTCCATGCATTTGTTTCAGACTCCTTGGATGGTCCTGTATGTCTGCTTAGAAAAAAATAAAACCACTGTCAGACCAAGTCCCATCTGTGCTCTGTTTTCCTTCTTTAGGGACTCTGGGTTGCGTGTTGCCCTCTGCATGTCCCCCGCCCAGCCACCTTCTCCCCATTCCTCCTCTGATGCGTTCCCAGCTTTCCCTACATGCCTTCCATTGCCTTCCATTGACATTCTAACTGCTTTTTGTCTTCTTCCTCTCCCTGCCTCTTACCCCACATCATATGGGCAAAAATCTGTTCTTGAATTATTTTTTATCTCCACAGAACCAAACACAGTGATGGGCCTGTAGTCAGTTCTTACTAAAACTGCAGAAATGAGTGGGATAGCTGAAAGGATTTCAGGATTTCAGATCCAGGAGATGTTCCTCAGGATTTCATGAACCATATTTAATAGACCTGGCTTGTTAAGATCATTGTTTTATGGTGCTTTTAAAACACGGAAAGGATGCTAGTAAAATAACATGTTCTCTTTTATTATCGTACCAATTCTTCAGCTTCCCAGGCAATATTAGATTTCTGAATATTTCTTTTGGATGAAGATTTAAGGTAACATAGTGGTGCTATAAAAAATATTTTTAAGTCCTTCCGATCCATCTCAGTCTGTTAGGAATTTGATAAATGATAATACATAAAGGAGAATAGGTCTCTTGGTTAAATATTAGGCTCTTCCTTGTTTCCTAGAATTTCTAGCACAGTGTGCATCCTTACTCTAATATGTAGCCCGTGTTTCTGTAACATGATGCCAACGACATGGGCCATGTATTGATTCCTTCCTGGAGTCATTTCTACCAAACTCTTGCAGGAAATGAAATCTTCTAGGAATAATCAGATGAGTCAGTGGGATAAAGTGTAGCCCCCTTCTCCCAAGGCATGGAGGGTGGTATGGATTACGAAGTTTCCTATTCATTGAAAACAAAACTCCTAAAGATTTAGCATCCTATCCCAGGAGATGAAAAGCGGCTGTGAGGCAGGAATAAGACCCGCGGAATGATTCCTGACATCTGTTGGTTACCTCATCAGGCACAGTCAGGAGGACACTGCATGACGTGAGATGCCAATTCTACACGTTTCTTTCATTCTTTAGTTCTGTGGTCCCCAACCCCTGGGGCCACGGACCAGTACCAGTCTGTGGCCTGTTAGGAACAGGGCCACACACCAGGAGGTGAGCAAGCGAAGCTTCATCTGTATTTACAGCCACTCCCCATCACTCGCATCACCACATAAGCTCCGCCTCTTGTCAGATTCGCAGCAGCTGTAGATTCTCATAGGAGCGTGAACCCTACTGTAAACCATGCATGTGAGGGATCTAGGTTGCACGCTCCTTATAAGAATCTAATGCGTGATGATCTGAGGTGGAGCTGAGGCGGTGATGCTACTGCTGGGGAGCGGCTGCAAATACAGATTATCATTAGCAGAGAGGTTTGACTGCACAGTAAATGTAATGTGCTGGAATCATCTTGAATCCATCCCCCCACCACCTGGTCCATGGCGAAATTGTCTTCCATGAAACCAGTCCCTGGTGCCAAAAAGGTTGGGGACTGCTGCTCTTTTTCTGATGATGTTAACCTGCTAATAAGCAGGTTCTGGGTAAAACAGCCAACCACTCTTTAAATGACCCCTCAAAGCTGAAATAATCAGAATTCTTTTGCACTCATTTCTATGAATAGTAATAATAGCAAAAAAATAGCATTTAGGAGATTATAATTATTATTGCTAAATTACAACTTATAATTATAAAATTCTTACTGTATGCTCAGCACTTTTTCAGTTACTATACATATATCTACCCACTTATTGTCAGGGAAATTATTATTATTATTAAATTATAATTGAAATTTACCAAATTCCTGCTATATACTTAATATTATTCTAATTACTTTACATGCATTAACTCATGTATTCTTCACAATAGTACCTAATATAGGTGCTTTCGTTAGCCCATATTCCAGATGAGAAAACTAAGCTCAGAGGTTAACTTGCCCAGTGTTATTGAGCTGTACGGAAGTGGTAGTGGTATCTGAATCAATTTTTTCTCACTTTAGACTGGATTGAATCCACGATTCTCCTGTTACAAGGTGTGTGACTTTAGGCAGGTTAGGCACTCTCTACACCCCCAATATCCTCTCTGTAAAATGGGATAATTGTAGAAACCACGTTATAGGGTTGCTGTGAGAATTACATAAGATTGTGATTGATAGTCACAGTGCATTTCCTATGTGCTGGGAACTATCTAAACATTTTACTTGGATTAATATTATAGCTATTTGTTCTTACCATTACTATCATTAGTTCAATCCATATTCTTTGTATCTCCGTTTTCACCAATTCTTTAAGAAGCCTAAAAAACCCTTAATTTTGGGGTGGTTTTCATATCCTCATTCTCTTATAAAGTTCTTTAAAACATTTTTTCAAAATCTGGAAAATTTAAACAGAAAGTAAAACTTTTGACGATCTCACCCCATAAAAACATAAAGTGAGAAGTAAAATCTCTGCCCACCCTTCCAATTCTCCATCCAGTAAAACACCATGCATCCATGCTGTTAAAGAAAAAAATCCCATGACACTTGTTGGAGCAGGGCGAGGCAGACTTATTCAGAACCATCACAGTGAGAATAGGGTCCGCAGATAGCAATGGGATTTTGCAGTGGGGCAGAGAGATTGGGCTCTACTCCAAATACAGCATGAGCAAGTGGGAATTTATAGCCACAGAGTGGGAGGTGGGGGGTGGCAGGGGCTGTGAATGGAAAATTACCAAGAGGAAATATCAGGGGTCAGGGAGTTTCTGGCTAAACCAAGCTAATGGGATTCTTGCTGAAGACAGGCCAGGGTGACCCGACATCACCTTGGGGATGGGGGAGGATGAGAAGCCCTATTGGATATCAAGGGTGATCAGATGTTGAGGGTGGGGATTCTTGCTAAACTGATTTAGCAGAGTTCTTTGTAAAACTGGATTTTATAAGGAAGTGTCCAGATGGGCCCAGGAGAAGGTTCAGGAGCCTCACTAAAGCAAAGCGTCTTTGTCAACCCATCCATTCTTTCATTCATTGCATATTCTATTCTGTGCTGGTAATGATTTTAGGCACTGGTGATATAATGGTGAATAAGACAGAGAAAGGTTCCTGCCCTGGTGAAGCTTACGAAAGGGAGCAAATAAGAATTCAGATGGTAGTCAGTGCCGCAAAGACAACAAAACAGGGCCATGGGATAGAGAGGGATAGCGCTGGCACGGTCACGTGATGGGCCACATGGGGCTGTCTGGGAAGGTGACTTTGATGAAGACCTGCAGAGTGAGAGGCAGGCAGCTTGGTGAAGAACTGAGGGGAGAATGTTCCAGGGAGAGGAAATGGCAAAGGGAAAGGCTTTCAAGGGTCAGAGCAGAGGTCTGGAGAGGCTGGAGCGTGTTTGGTTGGTGAGAGGGCCCTGCAGGCCACCATGATGGATTGGAGTTTATTTACTTGCAAAAGGAAGTCCCTGGAGGGGTGATAAGCCTGAAGGCTATACAAACTGATTTTCACTCTGTCCTGATGAAAAGTTCTAATCCACATATGATAACTCTCAGCAAAAGTTACTCTTTGGATAGCAAAACACCTATCCCCATGTGGACTGGGAAAAATGGAGATTTGTTTTGCTTCCTGAGCCTGAGTACAGACAGCACCTTTAGGCAACTCTCAGGATGTGTTTTTAATTCTGTTGAGAGGCTTTTAAAATTCTGCCTTCTTTTGGGATCTGTCCCAAACTGGCAAACTGACCTTGCTAATGGATATGTGTGGGACAGAACCAGGGTGGCTTCCCTGCAGGACTGAGGAAGTCTCTCAGTGACCTCCATTCTAACGTCTGTCCCACCATCTGTTCTGGGCCTGCAAGTCCCGAATTAATTACTTCAGCGGATTAAGACCTCAGAGGTCTTGAATAAATTGGAGCTAATGTAAATGGTTTCCAAAAGCTAACCAAGTAACATCTGCATATTGTCAGTTGCAGATAAGATTTTTTTTGTTTGAAATATTGGCTTCCAAACACATCAGAATGACTTGGGGTATTGGTTTAAAATATAAATTCCCCAAGTCGGCTCTGGGAAGTTCTGACTCCATAGGTATGTGGTGAGCCCAGGGAAATTGCAGTGTTGACAGACAGCTGGGGGATTTTGATGCAGGTGGCCCATGAGCACACAGACACTAACTGAGTTCTGGGGATCTCATGTGCTGTGGGTGAGTTTGTGTTTGTGCAGTTGAGACCAGTCCTGGGAGGGGTGTCATGGTGGGACCCTTAAGCTGGCAAGGGCTGAGGTACGAAATGGGTAGAGGCTAAAGTGGACAGAGCAGTAAGAAAGACTCGACAGGTCAGTTCTGGATGAATCAGGGGCCTGGAAAACAGTGCACAGAACTGAGAGTGGGACCAGTCCAAGGGCAGCATGGCGGCCATTCCCTCTCCCTAACTCTACCGTCACATCCTTCTAACGTAGAAACCAACCAAGAAGTACTGGGCACCGTTTGGCTTCAGAACTCTCAGTGGGGCCCTCAGCTTCTGTATGCACTTTGGTTTGTGTGCTTTATCTCAGGAGCTTTGAGTGGTGGCCTTGAGTGCTGGGCACTTGCCCTTTATTTTCCATGGAATGTCATTTTCAATGAGATAAGTCATTGATTTGGAAACCCAGGAACTCAGAATTCTGTCTCAGTTTCTGAGTGAAAGCTCAAGTTACTTGTCTTAAAAACAGGTGCAGGAAAGTAATGGCCCTAAAAGACATCATAGAGCAAAGGCTCTTCCCTTGTGCTTTAATGCTCCTACCAGTCCTGAAGACCAAGGTGTTTGGGTTAACAAGGGGCTCCTGCTCGCAATTATTTATTAACCCTAACCTTCACCTTTGGCCTTTGATTGACACTTTCCATTTACTATGAGAACTCGTGCTTTTCCAGCTATCTGAGCGCCCCAGAGGTAAACTGTTGCCTCTTTCTAGTTCCTTTGGCTCTGGGTCAAATGCATCCACCAGGGGAACTCTGTAGCGGGTCTTCCTTGGCAAAGACCCTTGAAAACATTTTCTCTCCATTCTACAAATTTTCCCAGAAGAGAGGGAAAATTGAATGGCACCCAAAACAGCTTGTATTTGTATTTTTCTAGACCTCTTTAATTTTTCTAGGCATCTTGGGAAAGAATTAATCTCTTGGTTTATGAAGATAAATGCCTTTTGGCTTTATAGAAAGGTGCATTGTGCTCCGTTATTTACAATCTCAGTGAACAAAGTGCTGGCCCCTTAGACCACCCCGCTAGTGTGAGGTGTTGTGACTGACTGTGGGCGCACCAGGAGAATGCAAAATGGCAGGAAAGCCGAGGGTTTCATGACATGACAGCAGGTTTGTCTCAGACTCTCCAGTGTCAAGGGAAGCAGTCCGCAAACATGGCCAGCCTGCACCCCAGGGATAGGGCAAGGAGAAGCTTCAGACTCAACGCTCGTCTGGGAAGACAGTAGCTACGCTAACGTTTTAACTAATTAGTGTCAGTTATAAATCACTTCTTTCGGGATCAGTTTCCTCTTGAGAGAATATTTTTCTTATAAAAACATCTGCAACTGGGTAGCCCATGAGATGTTCTAGAAAGCCTCACTAACTCAGACTTGACTCATGAAGCATGGGTGACAAGAGGACATGGGGTATATGTGTGAGAAAAGAACCCACAAGGGATTCCTTTGTTGGGAGTCAGAGATCTAATAATGGCGCTGGCAGGGGTGCGGCAAGGGGATTTTGAGCAGTGCACACTGTGCATGTTCAAAAATGTGATCCTCGCAGCAACCCTGTGAAGTTGGAGTCAGCCTTTCTGAGCCTTGACGTTCATGTCTGCAAAATGGGAATAAGCCACTAAGCAAGATCATATAGCTGGTAAGTGACAGGACAAGCTCCACGTCTCACGTAGTTGTATACAGGGCTCTCATCTACTCCGCACATTTTCTCTTTAACCTAGGAAAGGACTTGCTCTGGGAATAATTGCAAAAAAATAGTCTGTTTAGGTGTTCCTCTCAGGAACAAATTCACGCCCCAGCAACACCACGTTGGATAACAACAGAAGGATCTTGCCAAACATGCCAAGAATAGAACAAGATTAGAGAGAAAATGGTTAGCTTTCCCCAAGAGTGAGGACAAAAATAGTTCCCAAGTGCTCTGTAAAATAGGAGGACACAAATTGCTTATCTACAAAGAGCTATGACTTCTCACTAAAGGGAAGCGGTGTATCTTGGTGGGGAAAATCCCCCAGTCGTGGAGTTTCACAGACCTGAGATTGTTCTTCTCTTACTTCCTGGTTTCGTGGTCTTGGGCTGATTATTTAACTTTTCTGAATCTCAGTTTCCTTATTTGCCAAATAGGAATAATGATACCTAGACTTTAGGGTTGTGGTAAGAATTAAGTGAAGCAATGAGTGTGCAGCTCTCACCATAGTGCTTGAAACACAATGAATAATAGTGAGTATTATTGTTAGAGTAAGTATGGAAAAAATACTTTCAGACTTAGAAGTAATAAAACCACATTTCTGTAAATGTACTTTTTGGCTCAGATGGTTTTCTTATTTTGGCATCTCTCTCTCTCTCTCTCCATCTCTTTTGTTTTAATATATTCTCTATCTTTTAAGGTAAAAACAATGCAAAGTTACAACCCCTCCAATTTATAGCTTTCTGTAAAGCTCAAAAGTTATCCACAAATGTCTAGGCTGGAGCTGAGGAACACAGAAATCAAACAAGATTTTCAGGGACATAACAACATATATCCAGTGCCTCTCAGCTTTTAACTTGGTAGTTACCTAAAAGATAGTACAGCTAAAATTTGCTAAAGCATGTCTTTTTTTATTCCTAAAACTCACCTTAACAAGCAAGTTTGCGTGTGGACTTTTCATCAGAGCAGTTACCACCAGATCCATAAAACAGACTTCAGTTAGGGCAGTCAGCCGAAGTGGAAAATAACATCTTTTGAATCTCATGACCCTTTCTCAGCAAAACTCTTTTTGTATGGAAAAGCGAAGGATTTTCCTCAGGGTGCAGAGCCTCAGATTTAAGTTCTGAATCCGATAATGATCTCTTCAATGCTTTTTTTTCTTTTGTGTTTTTCAGGTACTCTCCCCTGGGTATCGCCTGCCTAATTTGTGGGAAGATCATTGCAATCAAGGACTTGGAAGTGGTTGCTAGGCAACTGGGGATGTACATGGTAACAGTGATTGTGGGCCTCATCATCCATGGGGGCATCTTTCTCCCCCTGATTTACTTTGTAGTGACCAGGAAAAACCCCTTCTCCTTTTTTGCTGGCATTTTCCAAGCTTGGATCACTGCCCTGGGCACCGCTTCCAGGTAGAGAATACAAGAAATTGCCTTTCTTTCTACTCACTGCTTTGGTCTCTTTGCCACTTCCTATTTCTCAAAACCCGCCCATCACAAAGTTCAATGAGAACACTTTTCACATATTACTAAAATCTTCTTGAAAAGATGAATGCTTGGCTCCTTCTAGGAACTTCTGAGCCTTGTGATAAACATTTTTGCTGGTATGCAATTGTATTGGAAATAGGATCTCATACTAAAATTTCCGGATGCTATTAATTTGCATGCCTAATTTGCCACATATAACATTAGTTTCTTTTTAAATGTTTTCTAAAGGGGTGTAACAGGATACTGTCCCATTAACATCTCACCTGTGAGTTGGAAAATGCTATCCTAAAAGATCACTCTATTGAGGTTTTGACAAATGATTTTTTCAAAAGTAGGAGAACCAGCTTTTACAAGATAAATGGTACTGTAGGTAAGCTTTTTCAAACAAACAGAAGCCAGCCAAGTCTTTGACCTTGGCAAGAACTTCTAATGGACCATTCTGCCCCAGACTCGACATTGATGGAGAGTCAGTTCCTCCTTCGTTACCTAGTTCCAGTGCCTAGGTAGCCAAGAGGACCCCAGATTTAAGCAGAGAAAAATCATTTTTTACAATATCATCTTGGATTGAAGTTAACAGAAACAAAACAAAAAGAAATACATAAGAAATGTCTTACAATTTAGAATTTTAAAGACTAGAGAGTTTTATTCTTTAAGCTTGCAATAGTCATAGTCGGTGGTGGCTGAAATCATAAAACAGGTGGCAGGGAGGCTGAGCAGACTCTGAAACCCATAGCTTATGGTGGGTCCTTGTTGCAGAGCCTGTGACCATTCCCTCTGCTAGTGAGGTGGTCACTCTGTGACAGGATGGCCCGCCACTCCAAGGCTACTGGCCAGGCAGTTAGGTTTTCCATAAGTGACCTAACAGACCACTAGTGGTGACCACCTGAGAAGCCAAATTATATTTCCATTTTGCAAATCAATGAGAATTTGGTGCTGGTAGAAAACAGAGTTTCAGAAAAGGCTGGGACATATACAATCTTAGGGATCTAGATTCTGCATCCAGTTTCCTAAGATGAAGAGAATTACTACAAAATTTCCTTTTTCCTTCCTGGTCCTATAAATTTCTTATGGTTAAGTATCTCTGTCTAGAAAGATTCTCTCCATTTGGAGAAAAAGTAATTTTTTTTTTTAAAAATGAAAACAACCTTGTTTAATTTTTTGTTTTCTGGTTATACGTGTGGTATAATATTTGCTCATTGTGAAAAAGTTCAGGCAGTGAATAAAATTTTGAAGAAGCAAGTGAGCTTCACCAGTTAGTTATGCCATCAGCCAGTGATAATTGCTAGTAACCTTTTAATTAATACTTACAGCAATACATCCTTCCAATTCTTACTGTGTATATATATTGTTTTGTAAACTGCTGATTTTTACTGGTCAACAAACCATAAACTTTAGACTATAGACTTTACTACGGTGTTTTTTATTTATTTTTTTTATTTGGACAGGGTCTCGTTATTTTGCCCAGGCTGGTCTCAAACTCCTGGGCTCAAACTGATCCTCCTGCCTCGGCCTCCCAAGTAGCTAGGATTATAGGCACCCACCACCATGCAGCTTAGAGCATTCTATTTTTTTAGTCTTGCCTATTTGTTTTAAAAATAGGGTCTCACTCTGTCGCCCAGGCTGGAGTGCAGTGGTGTGATCATAGCTCACTGAAGCCTTGCACTCCTGGGCTCTATTATCCAATAGTGCATAATAATGCAGTGTGTGTGCTGCAGTACAAACCCCACCCCACCCACCCCTAGTGATGTACATTTCAGTCATGTCTATTAAACAGGGCTGTGACCAACATCTTATAAACACATCTCTGTAAGGTTATCTGATGACCTCCCCCTCAGGGAAAGTGGAATTTCTAAGTCAAATGGTGTACACATTTGACAGTTTCGAAACATATCACCATCAATAATAAAACGAATAATAAAAAATTCATTATTTTATGTTCCTACTAACTGGGTTTGAGAATGTAACCTTCTCTACTTACTCAATAGCATTGGATATTATCAATCACTTTAATGCTTTTTATTGGTGAAAAATAATCTTATTGAATTTGCATATCTTTGATTACTAGTGAGGGGCAACGTCTTTCTGTGTTCTTATGGACCATCCTTCCCCTTGGCTCTGCCTCATGAATTGTCCATTAACTTGCTCAATTTCCTGTTGGGTGCTCGTCCTTTCCTCATGGGTCTTCAAGCTCTCTTTCTGTATGAGAATATTAGCTCACATGTCACATGTTGCAATTAATGCACCTCTTCACTTGACATTTGTCTTAAAAATTTACAGTGCTTTTTCCCTGTAGAAATTTTTAATTTGTACTTAGTCAAAGCTGTCAGTATTTTCCTTTAGCATTTAGAATTTAGATTTAGCTCATGGATGTCTTTTCTACCCAACATTACAAAACATTACTTTATGTTTTCTCCCAATGCCTTTATGGTTTTGATCTTTAAACGACTTAAAAAATATTATTATTAATTTTTTTTCTTTTGAATGACTAAACCATTATCTTAGTACCTTTATAAGACAAGGTGGATCTTAAAGGGATTTGAATGGTTTGCATTTGTATTTAAATCAAGACAAATGCTTAGGTTATCTGACCAAGGCAGCAAATGTTAGACCCATTTACCTCCCTCAACCTATATTTCATTTGAAAAAAATGTGGTTTTAATCTTTGGTTAAAATGTGGCTTTCGCCTGGATGTGGAATTTCTTTTTTTAAAAAGGCCGTGTGGCATGAGTCACGTACCGGGAATTAACTCAGGGTTTCTTTGCCATAATGACCACGAGGAAAAAAAAAAACACAAAACCCAAGGACAGCCCACTAAATATCCTTTCTGCCTCCTTGGACTTTGTACTGAATGAGGATGTCAAAGGTGGTTAACTGGCTTTTCCCAGTGGTTCCAGAGGTTGGAGTCAGGGAGGACAGATGGAGGAAGGGTGGCCTGGGACAGACCTGTCTTCATCCCTCTGACTTTGGGCATGCCATTAAAACTATTCTGGAAAAAAAAAAAGAAGAATCTCAAGTATCTGGCAGTTATTATTAGCAACATTTGAAGACTGTCATATGGCCATGGAGGCAGGAGCCAAAAGCAATGTCAGAATGTCAGCCTGTCAACACAGGAAAGCTTGAAATTAAAATGCTCAAGTCCCAGTTTGCATTGATTATGTGTGGATTTTTAAGATGCAAAGCAATCCTGTTCAATAGGGAAACAGAAGATATTTTCATACCTTACCAATCATTTGTTCTAATCTATTTAATTGTCTAAAGACCCTTTGATAGCATTTTGGAAAAATGAATACAATAATAAAAATTAATGTATTCCAGCAATCCCAGAAGAGTCCTTAGATTCATGCAATCAAGAATCCTGGCACAGCTGAGCAGTCATCTCAGACCAGTACTGGTGTCCTGGCGACCCTTCTAAAGGGCCCCAGGAAAGGGTGGGTGAGAGGAATGAAGGGACACTAGTTTCTCATTAAGACAGTGGGGGTGACAAGCCAGGTCTGAGGATATCCCCTGCATGCGAATGAGGCCAGACCCTAACTTTACCCTGAGTTCATAAGGTTTTAGTAATGAGATCCCTCATCATTCATTCCTTCTCCCTACCTAAGACCAAGGAGGTGGCACGAGACACACCCCTGGCTTGCAATCACAAAGAATATTCCGGTAAGATGAATCTGGCTCTGCTAAGGTTGTTTTAGGAGCTTGTGGGCCAGTGGTTTGATAAGATGCAGATTTGGGCATCCCTAATTTTGGAGCGTCTGGTTCCTTGGTGCCAAGGAGGCCTTGGAACCTGCCTTTCATTTGGCTTCCCTGAAGCAGAGTGTCTTCTCCCACTCTCTGAGAAACCAAGACCTCTACTTGGATCTATGTCTTGCCTAGTCACTAATTCTGACCAGTAAAAGGAGGGATCTCTGACTAAGACTATAAGTGCAAGAGAGAAAACACCTCCAAATGCTGCCCACATTGCAGGTTTTCTAATTCGCTGTGCTAAGGTTTGAATAGGAAAAAAAAAAAAAAAGGATGGAACACAAAGCGTTCCCATTGCAGTTTGAGTGTTCTGCATTGCTTTCTACATCACTCAGCTTTGCAGCAAATCCACCCACCCTCTCCTGCACCTCTATCCACATTGAAATAATATTCTGGCCTTCAGCAACCCTGGCCTCACAGGTCTCCAATTTTAGAAGACATATGAACATGTCAGAAATTCTGGCCTTCAAGGCTGGGTCATGTGGTCATGAATCCACATCCCACGCCTGGGAGGGGTGGGGGTGAAGTCACTCCATATTGTGTCTTTGATTAACTATGGAGCACATACTTTTCTGCTCTGTGTTGTTGGAGCAACTATAGAGTTGGCTGATGATGATATATATCAGGGAGTTGGACTGTCTGTGATATTCTCCAGTGAATTGCTCAAAGCTCAGGTTTGTGCCAAAGGGTGCTCAACATGTTTGTTGGTCTCAAAATTAGTAAACCTTGCTCAGGACGATTCCCAGGAGCTGGATGCAATCCATGTAGTCACTTTGGTGGAAGCAGCATTTCTAGCATGAAATTATGGGTCATTCAAAAATTCCTCCACCCATTTCACTGTTGACAGCTGATTCTTTTCTGACAGTTTTTTTTTGTTTGCTTTGCAGCCCAATTTATGTGGGCAATCAGATGCACTTCAATATTGAATCCAAGATGGAAACAGTGACCAGAGGAGAAAGAGCTACTGGAAGCTCTGAGTAGATCTCAAAAACCAGAACCAACAAAAACATTTTGCTTCCTGTTAGCATCTCAATAAGGTTGAATTTGAGCCTCCAACTCGCTGGTTTTTAATTTGGCTCCATATATTGCCTTTTTGTATGTCACATTGCTCGATTGGAACAAAAGAAGAAAAACTTTGCAGTGACATTCCAGTTTGTGCTTTGTCCTGCTACTCTAAAGTGGACCTGACCTTGTCTCTCTCTGTTTCTTTGTCCCTCAGTGCTGGAACTTTGCCTGTCACCTTCCGTTGCCTGGAAGAAAATCTGGGGATCGACAAGCGTGTGACCAGGTTTGTCCTCCCAGTTGGAGCAACCATCAACATGGATGGCACAGCGCTGTATGAAGCGGTGGCCGCCATCTTTATAGCCCAGATGAACGGCGTCGTCCTGGACGGAGGCCAGATTGTGACTGTGAGGTGAGTGAGGGCGGTGGGGGAAGCATAGGAACAACTCCCACCTTACGCCCCCTCCACACTAACTCCATGTGACAGAGGCCACCTGAATTCCAGTTCTCTGGCTGAAAGAATGGTGAGGGTAGTAAGAGGGTTGCCGTTAGTCATCGAAGGGAAAAGATTGCAATAGAAAGAAGACTTGTGTTAATACCTTCTGTTTGTATTGCTCATGTCACCTTGTTATGGAAATTGGATATTATTTGACTTTTAGCAATCTTGTGATGTAGGCAAGGCAGTTATTTCTCTGCCCATTTAATAAATGAGGACACTCAGGTGCTAAGAGGCACGGTAGTTTGTCCAAGACCATAGCACTAGTAAGGAGCTTGGAGGGCTGTCACTGGGGCCAACATTGGTTGAGTCTGGATCCAGTGTTCTTTCATTAAAATATGCTCCTATGTTCCCTTCACTATTTTAGGCAGAAATGAAGAAATACTGGAAGAAAGATTCTTCAATATGATGTATACTATTTTATTACAAATAGATAGCACATAATTTTGCTTTGCTAAAGCTATATTTATTTATATGTATTCCTCATAAAAAAATTCAGAAAGAACCATTTCCCAAGAGATCACTGAAAACACATTGCTTCTCCCTAAACTTAAAGATTATACATACTGGCCAGGTCAACTCCTCAGTTTCTTGTTTATAGGTAGAGCATTGAAAAAAATCAGACTTCCAACTATCCAATGTTGTATATTGACATTATAGCAGGAAATAAAACTTTTTGCAATCATCATTTTAATATTATCACTCTCACTACACAAAGGATTTTCAATTAAGCCAGGAGCCAATTTCTGGCTTTCATTAATGTAAAAAGACCACAGTGATCCAGTTTTATGGTCTTATTGATGTCAAACTACTCCCAGTGTCTCAATTTCCTCATCTGTAAATGAGGAAGGTATTCAGAATTTGGGGCTGTAAATTGGTAGTTTGGGTTGAATCCAGCCGGGTGTTGCTTTGTTTGTCTTGCAATATGTTGCAAAAAATTAGAATTTATCCTCTAATAAGATAGGTGCTCTTGAGTTCCCAACACTCTCCCCTTCTTCCTTTTACTTATATTTAGCCTGTTGCACCTGCTACCATGCTTGGCCCTTTAAGACATTTGAGTTTGTGAACCTTTTTTTTTTTTTTTATTTTTGAGACAGTCTCACTCTGTTGCCCTGGGTAGAGTGTAGTGGCATCATCACAGCTCATAGCAACCTCAGACTTCTGGGCTCAAGCGATTCTCCTGCCTCCCTTCTGAATAGCTTGGACTGTAGACACACACCACCACGCCCAGCTAGTTTTTTCTATTTTTGGTAGAGATGAGTTCTCACTCTTGCTCAGGCTGGTCTTGAACTGCTGACCTCAAGCTATCCTCCCACCTCAGCCTCCCAGAGTGCCAGGATTACAGGTGTGAGCCACCGTGCCCAGCCAGTGAACCTTGAACTTTATGATTTATATGTTTTCTTTCCTCTCTCAAATACCATAAGATCAGAAAATACTGGGAGTGGGTGGGTCACATTCTGTGTAACGACTGCATTTGCAGTAGAAGGAGAATTCTAAAAATTGGAACAGCCAAGACCCAGGTGTTTCACTTTGGGAAATGAATTAGGTAGACACTGAAAGACACTTCCGGGCTCCGTAATGATAATAGCTCCACTCTCTTGGTCCCTCTGAGGTGGCAGACTCTTTACAGACATTGCCTTGAACATGCCCGGTAAGCCTGAAGGCATAGTCATCATCCCCATTTTAAGGAAAGTGAGGCTCAGGGAAATCATCTGACAAACCCAGGTCTCGTGGCTGAGGGTGCCAGAGGCACAAGTCAAATCCCTATTCCACAGCCAACCTCTTTCAGCTACACGTCATTTCTGCCTTCTGACCATGACTCAAAGGAAGACATTAGAATAGTGGTTACTTACTTTTTTCCTTGGAATTAGAAGAGGCAATGTTCTTGGGTTAAGGCACTAGCCTCTTTTCCCCATTTCAAACCTCAGGTAACACTGTCAACCTCTATATTAGAAATTCCTGTAATAATCTGTTGTCATGGTATTCAACAGTTCATTTTCTGGGAAGCCTTTAGTGGCCTAGGGCCCATTTTAGGAGACGTCTTCTAAAAGGCAGGTTCTTTTCAGGTCTGATTTCTCTACATGCTCAGATTATTAAAAAGTCCAAACTCAGGGACTACCCAGTGTCTGTCACAGTGCTGGAGATTGCCACTGGCCACGTCCACCATGTGTTCTGGGGGCTGATACTGCCCCGGAATGGCACTTTAGAGTCCGTGCTTGATCTGCCTAGCTCTGAGGTATTCAACCAGCTCAGGGACGTTTTTGTTGGAACACACATTTCTTCTCTGTCCTCATAACCATTCCGAAAGACTTAATGAACATCCCATATGCATCTGAGTTCAGTTCAGCAACTAAGTCAGCAAATAGAGAAAAGAAAAACTCGCCATGTCTAACGCATAAATACACACAATATGAAAATATCAAATAATAATCACATTTATTTAATCTGCTAGAATGTATTATCTGAAAAATTTCCTAGAGAATCTCTTGGCAAACCATCTCATCTAGGAGAAAAGGAAACTGCGGCTCAGAGAATAGGTCACACACAGCCATCTAGAGGAAGACCTAAAATTTAGGTTTCCAAGTGCTGATATATGCTTCCACTTATTAAAGCTTTTAACTTGTGATCCTAGAAACAGCCCTAATAAGTAGATATTGGGTTCTGTATTTTACAGAGGGAGAAAATGAAGCAAGTAAGGTGAAGTAACTTGCCCGAGATCATACTGTTTGTTAAGTGGTAGAAATGGGATTTGAACCCAGGCCATCTAACTCTAGGGCCTGTGCTTTTAACTATACACACAATGCCCCTACTATACTATATTGTCGTGTTGCATATATTAATTTATATATGCAATATGATCATCACAACCGCCCTATGGTGTATGTACTATGGGGGAGCTTCAGTTTCCTCATCTGTATAATGGGACCAATAATCACACAGTCTAGGGGGGTTGAAGGCATTGTGTCTGGTTCATAGTCACCTGTCAATAAACATTAGCTACTAGTATCATTACTATTGTTGATGTCCAATAAAATACAATAATACACCTAGAAGAGTAAAGAAAAACGTGTCAGTGACACGGTGAGTACCATGATGTTACTGACAATGAAAAACATGCTTTGAGTCAGTGTCAGGCCTTCTAATTATATCTCATAAACATCGCGTGAGACTGCCAACCTTACCTGCTTTAATATTCACAGATGGAAAGAGCTTCTTAATGAAGCCCTTTGTTGAGCACAGATGACTTCCAGCCCTCAATTCTTGGCCTTGCTGACAACCTTGCTTCCCATCAAGGCCACACTATTAGATAGGAACTTAGACATGGGAGAATGGAGCAGTGACTAAGTGATTAGGGTTGTGCATGTATTCTATAAATTTACCGACATAGGGTTTATTTTCCATTAAGAATCATGCTACTGAGGATTTTCACTTGGCAAAGGATAAGGTTGGCCCCTGGGCAAGCTCAGCCAAGTCCTCTTTAACGGTAGACACCACAAGGACTGCCTCTGGGAGGACCCACCGCAGGTGTGTGTTGTTCACTGCCTGCAATTGAATTGGAGGAAAATAGCCAAGTCTAGCTTCGTGCTGTGCTTCCAGATAAATTCCTCGTCCTTTCCTTTCCCTGCATGCAGGAGAGCAGTGATGAGGAATTCTCAGCATGTTCATTAATTCACAGAGTTTTTAGTGTAGGGAGGGATCGAGGCAGCAGGTGCTGGAATAAGCAGACCAGAGTTCAAATCCCAGCAGACCGTGTTCAAACCGGGTGACCCTAGGTTTCTCCACCCACCCGATCCATGGTTTCCTCGTGGGCTTGCTGTGAGGTTCTGCTCTGCTGTCGTGTGTCTGGGACCTTGCACAGGTTCCAGGAACCAGAGGAGTGGAAGGCCAGGCAAAGCAGAGAAGGATGCTGGGACAGAGGGGAAGTCACTGCCCACAGAGCTGTTGCAGGGCTTAGAATTCCACAGACTCTGCCCATGGGAGGGCGAGGGTGTTACTGGGGTGGAGGAACACAGGGGGAGCCAACTTCCAGGAAGAATTCCCTTTATAGGGTTTTGTCTCACACAACGGAAAGATAGCTGGATAATGTGGCCGCAGCACAGAGGGACGTGCAAGAGTGAGTCATAACAGAAGCAACTGATGCTGTAAATAAAACAGTCGAGGCCAAGACTGTTGGAACTTGGGAAGTTCCCCTTCCCTGGTGTTCTGTTTGTCTTGGTCAAATGGCTGAGAATTCCCACCTCCCAGCGCTTGGGGCTTTAGGGAACTTTTCATTGCAAAGCAGCCTGGCCCTGCCTGGATTTCCCAATGAGAATAACAATTCACATTTACTGGGGTTACATGTGCCTGGCCTCCTCAACGTGCTTTTTGTTAGCTCCTGAAGGCTTCTGACTCCTGAATGAGGGAGATGCCATTGTTATCTCCTTTTCACATAGGAGGAAATCAAAGCGCAAAGAAACTAAGTTGCCTATAAATGATTGGTTAATAAGTAGCAGAGCTGAAATTTGAACCCAGGCTGTTCAACTGCAGAACTTTCACTGATAAAAGTACCTTCTGTAACCCAGACAGATTCAAGGGAAATGGAGTTCTCTGAACCCCAACACCATCTCCACATTGGCGGGACAAGGGGAGGGCACAGACGAGGTCTGTAGGTCACACCCAGGGGACGTGTCTATATCAGCACAGGCCGAAATCTGGAAAGGGTAGCAATCTGGAAAAGAACAGCTCAAATCACAGACTCTCCAAGGGCCTTCCTTTCCTCAAATGTAAGATGAGGGAAATTCAGGTCCCTTGCAACTGTAAGACCCCGGGATTCTGTGCTTGTTATACCAATGGCCCGGATTTGGTTAAAACGCTTTGGGAGTCTGTCTCTCAGCGTGGAGCCTGAGTGCCTACTCCAGAAACTTGAGAATCTCATAACTGCAAAGAAAGCAACCTCCTTTTCTTTTTAGCACCCACCAAACCAACTTGGGAATGCACATTTTCAAAAGTACCCTTGCATTTTGATGTGGCAGCTTGTATAAGTGGCATCCAAAAAAGGGAAAAAAGGTCACTGCCTTCTGCTGGACCACAGACACCCTCCCACCCTCCGCCAGTGTCTCGATAAGGCACATATACCCTAGATTAATCCTCTCCCACAGACAAACTTCAGAATGGTGCTGGGTGTGCCCTTGGCGTTGCTTGGGAAGAAACTGATGAGTTGCTTCAGAAAGAAAGCCTCTATTTCATTATCATTTCTTGGCACCTTGTTTCTGAATAATGCATTTTCCAGCCCATGGTGAAACATCCGTGCATCTGAAACTTAATGTCATTTGGAATCCGTTGATCTGTTCCCCTGATGTCCACTCAGTTGGGTCTGGATATTTGCTATTCTCACATTAACATTGGCAATGGGCTTCTCAGACCCTTGCCACGTAGCCCAGGAGTCTCTGGTGCTTGCGGAGACATAAATGCATCAGCAGAAATGAATGCAGCCTATTCCCATGGGAAGATTAAGGGTGATTTTGTTGTTGTTGTTAATATTTCCTTGCCTGCTTTTAAAGCCACACTTACCTTATTTGAGCCCCGAGATGCACTGGGCTAATTGGGTATCATGACGAGGATAAGGCTACAATACATGAATTTATAAGCTTCCATCACAGTGGAGCAGAATCCAAACAGACTTTAGTTCCTGGATCTTAGAACTTTAGATTTCTCTATTCCTTAGGGGGTGGATTGGGGAGTGATTTTATAGCTACAAGAAAATTAGAATTTAAAATTGTCAGGGATGGTCCCTTCTCTTCCCATGACCTGGCCTTTTCTGTTCTCACAGCCTCACGGCCACCCTGGCGAGTGTCGGTGCGGCCAGCATCCCCAGCGCTGGGCTGGTCACCATGCTCCTCATTCTCACGGCCGTGGGCCTGCCAACGGAGGACATCAGCCTGCTGGTGGCTGTGGACTGGCTGCTGTAAGTGCCCATGGATGGGGTTCTGCTGGGGATGGTGAGTGCTGCCTCCCAGGGGCGGACAATTGGCAAGGTTGCAGCCAAGATCTTAGCCAGTCCCCATGACGACTCCCTCACATCCCCTCTTCTTCCCTCCCTCTCATCCCCTCTTCTTCCCTCCCTCTCATCCCCTCTTCTTCCCTCCCTCTCACATGTATGAGTGTCTACTTGGGAACCAAAGAAGAAGATGGAATTTTTGAGGACCTCACAGTCTAGTGCAGGAATCAGATAGATTATAACACAAAGTTAAAAGTATAGTCATAAGGAACCAACTATTGATGCACACAAGGACTCTCAAAACATTTGTGAACATTGAGTGAACAAAGGCAGACACAAAAGAATATGTATTGTATGGTTCCATTTATGTGAAGCTCTAGGGAAAGACAATAGAATGTAGAACAATAGAAAGAGATCAGTGGTTGCCTGGAGCCAGGGTTGGAGGCGTGGGGACTAACTGGGAAGGGACACAAGGAAACCTTTAGGAATGATAGAAGTGTGCTGCATCCACAGGTATGCACAAGTAGCTAAGACTCATCATACCATGCACTTAAAATGGGTACATTTTATTGTATATAAATCACACTTCACTAGAATAGATTAAAAAATAGTGCACACATAAAAGCATAGTGGTAGAGTGAGGCTCCCTTCAGACTAGGCTGGAAGGACAAAATGGGGAATCTCAGGAAACAATGGAAATGGTAACCTGGTACTCACGAAGTGCCAGCTACTACACTGAGCACACACATCTTCCTCTTATAACAATCCTCCAAGTCTAGCGTTACTACTCCCACTTTGTATTAATAGATGAGAAAACTGTGGTTTCAAGAGGTAAATTGACATGGGAATGAACAGAGAGTCAACCCTAGATCTGCGTGGTTTTGGAGCTCTCCATGTTCTCGTTCATGGTCATATTCAAGCTTCTAAAGGCAGGATAGCAGAGCTGAATCACCACCGATAGATGGAAGTTACCTGGGTATACGCAGGTGGAAGAGGAAATGGGCCATGCCATCCAAGGCCAGCCTGCACGAAGGCTACAGTGTAGGACCTGTGAGTGGTCTAGTATTGCTGGAGGCAAGGAGGGGTGAAGGGTGGGGCAAGGTGGACAGCCTCAAAAGCCATGCAGAGATGCCTAAACTTGACCATGCATGTATAGCCCAGCTCCCTTTCCCAGGGAAGGACATTATCCTCATGTCAACGACTCACTGCTCGTCCACAAAGGTGGTCTAGCCAGATGGTCTTCAATGAGAAGGTTGGAAAGGCTGCTTTCTCCCCACGTGGGCTCTGATGTTCTGTGGGATGTATGGCGATGCCTCCTGTCTGGTCTTGGAGTTAAATGACAGGGCCTTGGGTGATGCCAGGGGCGTCAACACCAGAGTGACAAGTGCTGGCACAGAGGGCCACGGCCCAAGTGCTGCCCACACTTATACTTTTCAACCTGCCTCACATGCCAGTGGCAAGTTTTCTGAAATTTATTGGCAGAGATTTTAAGAGCCAGAGGCCACATTTTATGGACTTGAGTTTGTTCTTTCTCCCTACCCCCAGCCTTCTAAAGAGAGAAAAATGTGAGTGGCTGGAGGGAAGGACATCTGGGAAGGCTAGAAGGAAGCCTGGTCTCTCCCTGAGATGGGCTTGCTGTTGGTGCAGCCAGCGGGGCTTAGGCTAGAGATAAGAAGTGGCTCCCTGAGCGTGATCTGTTCAGCTCGGGAGGGCTGCGAGGAAGGTCCTGGGCCTTCCTGACTGGCTCTTTCATCATCAGAAAAATGCTCTGGAAATGCCTTTAGCGGGAAGGAGAAGAGCGAACTAAGTAACCTCAACGTCTGTCCATGACAGTGTCTCAGTGGCAAAAGTGAGGTGCTGGGGCCCTTCTCTGCTAGCTTGCTTGTCTCTGCGCCCCATGTTGGCCCCAGGGGAAGCCTTTCCCATGACATGTGGTCAGAAAGGCAGCTGGGACTGGATGGTGGGGTGTGGGCAGGAAGGTTTGGGAGAGGATGACGGGATGATGGAGACGAAGGGCATGTGGTAGCATTTGGACAGGGAGGGGGATGTAGGGGAGATGAAGACATTGGCAGTGGTCTGAGGATGAAGCTCACCTGAACAGCATAGTTGCCAGCTGATAATCAGGGCCTCTCCGCACAAGAAGAAAGACACAGGAAGTGATCCCAATCCCACCTGCTCCCCTGAGACCTGCTGCTTATTCATACCATATCTCCCCCCTCGCCTCTTTGTCCCCTGAGCCTCTTCAACTCATGTTGTCATTAGGGTCCCCTGCCTGCTGTGACTACATCACCTTGGCTCTTGCGTTTATTTCTGAGGCCCGAAACCACCTTTAGAGATTTGTAAAAAGTATTATTCCAAAGCCTTCCCCCTGTTATAATACAAATGCCTACGAGTGGAAAAAAGTGCACTGATATGATCGGGAATGAGGAACAGGAGCCGACATTTGGTGAGCCCCACAACGTTCTTTATATCGGTTTCCATTTAATCCTTAGCGAGCCCGGCAGCATATGTCACAGGTAAGGACACTGGCGATGAGGAGGGCCCAGGCTCCTGCCTGGCATGAGGCAGAGCTTGTGTGGCCAGGCCAGGGCCCTTCACCCCACTCCATGTGGCCCCCTAATTTGTACCAAGTGGTTCTAACTGTGGGGAGGATGAACAGAGAGGTCCAGAGTCAGAAAGACTGGGAAAAATTTATTAGGGTCACCCCTGGGCTTGCTTGGAACGTTTGACCCCTCTGAAACTCAGGTTGAAGTTTAATTGCCATTGTAACAATATTAATAGGTGGAACCTTTAAAAGGTGATTAGGCCACGAGGGCTGCACCCTCCTGGGTGAGTGCGATTGGTATCATTATAAAAGGGCGAGTTCGGCCCCTTCTTGCTCTCTCTTTGCCCTTCTGCTTTCCATCATGTGATGATGCAGCAAGAAGGCCCTCACCAGATGCCAGCACCTTGATCTTGGACTTCCCAACCTCCAGAACTGTGAAGAAATACATTTCTGTTCTTTATAAATTCCCCAGTCTCAGGTATTTTGTTATAGCAGCACAAATGGACTAAGATACCCCTGGTTCTACATACTAACTAGAGAATTTTTTGTTTGACCTGTTTTCTTCCTCCCCTCCCAAGATTAAAACAAAACAAACAGCCTAAATGAGGACAGATGGGGCACAATCAAGGTCTCGGCCAGTCTTAGAATTGAAGTCCTCCGGCCCCGGTAGTTCTGCCATTGTGGTCACTGGTCGTCTTGGCAGTCGTGTGCTTTCAAGCCTGTTGGGTGAGAGTCACTTTGTGAAACATTCAAAACCCTGCCTACCGCCGACCTAGATGTTAGCAAATGGAATATGAGGGCCAGGTCCTCCCAGATCACCCCATGCAGGTGCTCACATGCTTGCACTTGCACAGGAAAACAGGCCATCCTAACTCCAGGGCTGAAACATGTCAGCAGGCGGGAGTTGGCTGAATAATAAAAAAAAGTGATGATACTTTTGGATTAACTACATTGATGAAATCATGTAAGAGAAAACTTTATCCTGGGCCGGAGCTGGAAAGAAAGGAGCAAATGAAGAGCTCTTCTCTAGTTCTGGGGCTCTGGTCCCAGATGGAGGGAGGTGTGTGCTCAAGAGAGAGAAAGGCCAAGAGGCAGGAGCCCTAGGTCTGAGGTCTGCACATACTAACTGTAGAACTCTGGGCAAGTTACTCTGCTACATCGTATGTACAATGGGAACAATAACTTCCCAGCTTGAAAGCCAGAGTCCAGGCCCAATGCCTTTGAGTGTCCTTCTAGTTTTAAGACCTAGAGTGGGATTCTGCTGGTGATGGATGTTTGTATACAAATAAGTGTGAACATTCTTCTTAAGAAGAAAAAAAAAGGAAAGGTAGAGGATCCTGGGAAAATGGAGTGTGGATGTCTGTAGCTAGGTCAGATCTGCTTTGAATTAGTAATGGTGCCACATTCTTTCTCACCAGCAACAAGAGTTTTGGAAACCAGCTCTTGGTCATGAGCTCTGTGGCTGTCTGGTGCTCGTTAGTATGAAAGCTGGGCAGGGGGTGGGTGGTCTGAGTTGAGATGGGAGTGCACGGGAGATTGGCCATTCCCTAGAAAAGTAGTCTGTGGAGGACAAGCAAAGAAAAAGAAATGAGGGGATTTTTTTCCCTCTCTAGGCAAGGTTTGTAAGCTTTCATAACTCTAGCAATTTTTCAATTTAAAACCAAACAAAGCCTGCAGTGACATTTAACATGTCATGGTGTTTGCCAACTGCTGAAGACCAGCCAGCCTCATTACTGCCTGCTAAGCCCTGGATGCTTTTCAATGGGCAGGCTTAGCCGTCGTATAAATGTCATGGTGAAGACCAAGATTCTGGAGCCCTGAAAAGTGCCCGAACCCTAGAACACTGGATGGGCAGGATTGATCAACAAAAGCACCTTCTCCCAGGTCCAAGAAGCCCTTTGTGTCAGGAACCTTTGGTAGATATTTATGAGACCTTGCTGACACCCCACCCTCTCTGAAGGTGACCGGATAGAGTGAAAATTGAGAGCCAGTACCAGGAAGAGGAAATAAATAACTAGGTCTGGCTATGGGTGGGAAAAGGAAAGCCAAAATAAAGTGAAACCTAAGTGTACCTATGGCCCATTTGTCACACAAGACTCTGCTGGTGAGAGATGTTTTCTGGGCTCACATGTGCTAATTGAGGGATATAGTTGAGATGGCACTTATAAGGAAGACCTTAAAGAGACTCTGCCCTGCAGGAGGGCTCTGTAGCTCCCCTGCTGACATCCTTCTCTGGAGGGAATAGAGCATTAGTTCTCAAACCTGAGCATGCACCAAAATCTGTTGGAGATTTAGGAGGTCTGGGGTGGGGCTGAAGAGTTGGCATTTCTAACAAGTCCCTGGGTGACGCTGATGGAGCAGTCTCCAGGGCCTCCACTGCCAGAAGCAGTGGACTAGCAATAGGGAAGGAGAGAGCAGGATTTTCCAACTGTGGGTATATGAGCACCTCTACTCTTTTTTGAGTAACTGTTGATAGCTCATGCATTCGTCCAAAAAAATCGAATTGGCGACTTATTTAAATGTCATAGCAAATTATGAGACAGCTAATAGTTTTATCCCCACTTTGCAGGTGAGAAAATTTGGGTGAGAGAGAAGTAACTTATCCCAATTTAGTGGATATTAAATGGCTGAACTGGGATTCAAACCCACAGGATCTGGGTGTTTCAGGTGTGCCAATCTGGGTTCTGTATTTCTTATTTAAGGCACACACACACACACACACACACACACACACACATACACACACACACAAACACAAACCTGAATTACCCTCCACTCCATGTCTGGTGGAAAAGAAAACTAATTCCTACATCAGCCATATCTCTAAACATTCTAGGGGCTTATGTTTATCTTAGTCTTTTGCTCTGGTTTCCCACTTCCACTGAATTCTCCTTTTTTCTGCATCTTATTTTATCTCTAGTCTGCATCAGACTCATGATGGCATATGACCCCTTTCCCACTAAGTCCTTCTCCCTCCCACCAAAGAATCCCTGGCTTGAGTCAGTGTAATTGCAGATCAAGGGAGGAGGGTGAGGCTGTACTTCAGCACAACAAAACCATTTTTTAATATATCACAAAAAGAATGTGTACTCATGGGAAGGGAGGGAGCAAAGCTCAGGAGAGTAATAAAATGAAAATGAGAAAGCCTCTCTTCACCTACCATTGAATGTTGTTTCACTGTTAATAATTTCAGGCAGCACAGGAGTAAAATGAAAATTTAATATTAGGCATCTCTTTAAAAAAATCCTTTAGTATTCCCCACCCCTGGGAATCTCTCTCTGCCTTGGTTTTCGCCTTTCCTAGTCTTCCTTCCTTGTCGGGCTTCCTTGTTCTCTATCTTTTTTGGGTCTTCCCCTGGCTCTTTGGACATCTCTCTCATTGTCATCTGCAGAGCAACTTGGGCTTTCTATGTCTCCCTCCCCATCCTTCTACATCACGCCCTGCATCCTAACTTTTCACCCCCAAAGCATCCAACCAGATGTTTACTAGGCAAAACCCAATTCTGTCTGCAGAGTTCATCTGCTTTCAAGTCTTAAGCTAACAATCCATTCCTGCCCTGCCCTCCTTCGCATACTGACCTCCCCACTATCCCCTACTCCACCTGTGCCATAAGTAAATAAAACATCGTCTCAGCACTCAAAGAGCTTGTAGCCTATTAATGGCATCAAGAAATCCCAACAGTGTGCTAGGTGCAAAAAGAGGAGTATCATAAGACTTGGTGGGGGAATAAAAGAGGGAGTAATATGATTCCCTTTTCACGTGGACTAATTATAGAAATACGATGAGCAGTTTGTGCCATATAAGCCTTTTATACGCAAGAGTTTGGTGGAGGACCTCTCAGTTGACAAGTACTCAATACGTGTTAGCAGTTATTATCTTCTCAAACGTGCTTAGAGATGAGTTTTAATTTCCATATTTTACAAATGAGAAAGCTGAGTGGAAAAGGCTGAGAAACTTGCCCTGCTGGAGCCAGGATTGCTGTACTGGCTGGAATCTGAAGCTCACGCTCTTCACCAATGCTTAGGTGGGTCTCCTTCCCTTCGCTAACCCCATGTGGCCTTAGCCCTTGGATGCCCAGAATTATGCCAGCCTACCTCATCTCTGGGACCTTAGGTGATCCCTTTGCCACACTATGCCCCTAAAAACAGTCCCTCAACACCCTACATTTTGAGAGGCAGACGCTATGGTTTGTTTCTCTTAATATTAAGTTGAACCATATGAAATTGCCAATATTTGGCCTTCTTAGACCTACAGAAATGGCAATTTCATATGATTTGACCCAATACAAGGGCCCAGATGAGTTGTGGGTGACCCAGCTTCCTTGGCTCTGTTTTTCTGTGAGAACCAGCACTTCCAGACAACTCTACATTTTCCTGCTAGAGGATTTAGATTGAGAAATAGAAAAAAGACAGAGCACCTTGGCACTTGCTTTTCTTCCAGTGAGCCAGATCCAGTGACTCAGTGTGAAATAACTGAGTCAAACCCCTCTCTCATTTTTGGTTCCTGGTGTCCCCCAAGGATAGCTGTAGTGAATCCACTGAATACAAGATTCTGCTCTTATCTCCATTCCCTTCTCATAGCTCTAATGCACAGCATCCAGACCCAAAGATAGCATCAAGTGCTCTAAAACTTGTTTTTACCAAGTAGCCTTAAAGCTCCTGAGATCAACATGAAAGACAGGGTTTCCTGAGTGGTCAGTGGTGATTGTGAGAGAAAATGAAACTATTTGCCTGTGGAGAAACTTTCCACATATGAACCGTAAGTTCCCATATCCTGCTTCAGGCCAGAGTGAAACTTCCCCAGAGCTGGTCAAACATCCCCCTGGTAGCCTCAAGGTGTTCTACGCTGCAGAATTTTCAGGAAGGGAGATGCATACAGAGCGGCCATGACCCATGTCCTGTCTGGGCACCCTGGGAATTTTCCCAGTATGCTTTGTGGAGAGGGAACCTCGCATGGTAGAGCGCTGATATTTTAATTTAATCTAAATTAACATCTTGCTATTCAACAGATCTCCTTTAACTTCCTGCCATATCGCTTAGAAGTCTATCTTCATAAGCTTGCCCTTCACTCCTTCTTTTCTGTAGCTATCGGAATAGAGTCCTCCCAACAAAGGAAATGGCCTTCCTCGGCCCCCTGGATTGCCATCCTCTCTGACCTCCCGAGGGACCCAACTCCATCAATTATTCCCTCTTCTCTGTAGGTTCAGTTTCTTCCCTACTAGCTTCTTCTCATTCTGACTTAAACACGTGCAAATATTCTACCTCTTAAAATAAAATGAAACAAAACAAAAATTCTTCTATCTCCTGTCTCCATCTACCATTTTCTCTCCTCATTTCAACCAATCTTCTTTTTTTTTTTTTTTGAGACAGAGTCTCACTCTGTTGCCCGGGCTAGAGTGCCGTGGTGTCAGCCTAGCTCACAGCAACCTCAAACTCCTGGGTTCAAGGGATCCTCCTGCCTCAGCCTCCCGGGTAGTCGGACTACAGGCATGCGCCACCATGCCCAGCTAATTTTTTCTATTTTTAGTTGTTTGGCCAATTTCTTTCTATTTTTAGTAGAGACGGGTCTCGCTCTTGCTCAGGCTGGTCTGGAACTCCTGAGCTCAAACGATCCACCCGCCTCGGCCTCCTAGAGTGTTAGGATTACAGACGTGAACCACCATGCCCAGCCTCAATCAATCTTCTTGAATAAGTTGATTATTCATAATGCCTCCATTTCTTCACCTCACGTTCAATTTTTTACCTGTAGGGAGCTGTCTTCTATCCCTACTTCTGTATTGGAATTGCCCATGCCAGGCCAACAGTGGCTTCTTTATTGCTAAAACCAAAAGATATTTCTTTTCCTTATCTTAGCTGACCCCTAGGCAAGAGCTAGCATTGTTCACCACACCTTTATTGTAAAAGCATACTTCCCTTTACTTATGATACGTCAAACCCTTCTAATTTCCTTTCACTTTTGCAGGCTCTTATTCCTTTGCCCATTCCTTGAATGTTGGTTGACCTCAGTGTTCCAACCTAGATTGTCTGCTCTTCTGCATTCCCTCCAAGGGTGAACCAAACACCTCTGTGGCCTCCCTGCCATTGCCATGTGATGATTCCTGATTTACCACCTGCCCCTCAGATGGGTCTTCTGACCCTCAGTCCCTATCCCCAGCCACCTGTGGGGCATCTCCTCTGGACTGAGTCACATGCCTCGTAGACAACATGTTCAGAATGAAGCCAGAATCTTTCCCGCCCCAACCCACCACGCCCCCTCCGCAAGGCAGCGCTGTCCCCCGAGAGGGATCCTGGCTTCTTTTCTCTTTTATTCCCTGTAGCCAACTAGTCTTCAAGTCCTGTAATTCTGTCTGCTAAGTCTCACTCAAATCCATCTTTCTCTGTACCCACCATATCCTCACTAACTGGATTTCACTCTTTCAGTGTTGTCCTTTTCCGGTCCATTATTCATAGTGAAACAAGTGTGATTTTCCCTTTTAATGGCTCCTTTTTACACTTCAGATAAAGTTCTAACTCAAGCTTGGCTGATAAGGCCATAGATGATTTGGTCAATTCTTACTTTCTGCCTCTCTCACTGTGCTTGGTAGCCATCCTGAACTCTTCTGAGTGCTCCTACCCTTTAGATTTCATGCATACTATTTCTCTCCTCTCTCTATCTCATTTTCTTATATTCATGCTTAGGGCCCAACTCAAGACACTTCTACTTGAAACATTTCCTGTGACCCATGTATGACAAAGTGTTCCACCTATATAACCCTGTAGCACACAGTACTTATTTCTATTTGAACATTTATCTCATTCTAGTGGGGGAGATAGACAAATAAAGAGAGTGTGGGTTCTTGGGGAAAAGGGAGTGTGAGAAGGGTCTTGTCTTATTCGTTGCTGCCCCGGAACTTGGCATAGTGTCCTGCACACACTGTAAGATGCTCATTGAACTTTTGTTGAATGAACAAATTCACCAACAAATAACTAAGAAAGTGTAAGAGTTGATGTCCTCTTCTTTCTAATTAGCTATTAACAGATGTAAGAAAAGAACATTTTCATGCTCATGTGCTCCTGCAACATGTAATGAGTATTTCTGGCATGTTGAGTGTTGCTCTCCTTTCCTTTAACTCTCACAACCTCCTGTGAGGTTGGGATTACCCTCATTCCCTATTTCATTCTCAGGTAAGAAGTGATTTTCTCAGGTGAGAATCAGAAGCCCTGGCTTAAAGCATTCTGGCCCTAGGTCCAGGACACTTTCCATCTTGATTTTGGCATCAGACATCAGTCTGCTTTGATTCTACACAGTCTGTTTTCCATCCATTCCTGTCCTAATGGCTGTTTCCATTGGCCAAGTTCCTTTTCAAATTTAAGGAGATCTAATGGCATGGAAGAGATATGGCAATGAACAAATGTGGGGAAAGCTCACCCAGAAATACTATTCCAAAAACTTTGTTCAGTGGCTGCTTCAGGAGAGTGAGGATTTGGTGTCAAAGAAAGTCAAGGGTTGAAGAAACAGAAGTTTGTGAATTTATATCGCCCATTTGAGTGGAAATGACTTTATTAAACTGGAAAAGTCATTAACCCTTGAGCATAGTATTTTGTGCTTTTGTCCACATGGTGGAGTATGAGTGGGGGTGGGGTTTATCCTCAAAAGGGGATAACATAATGAGTATTAACTGTTGGTCAGGAAATGATTTTTATCTTCCTTAAATTCTATAATATAGATATTTTGGCTACTTTAGCAAAATTTTGTTTGAGTAAGTGTCTTAGTCCATTCAGACTGCTATAACGAAATACTATAGACTGGGTGGCTTATAAGCAACAGAAATTTATTTCTTACAGTTCTGGAGGCTGAGAAGTCCAAGATCAAGGCACCAGCAGATTCTGTGTTGAGGGCCTGCCTCCTTATAGACAGCTGTCTTCTCACTCTAATCTCATATGGTGGAAGGGGCAAGGGATCTCTATTGGGCCTCTTTTGTAAGGGTGCTAATCCCATTCATGAGGGTTCCACCTCCATGACCTAATCACCTCCCAATGGTTCCATCTCCAAATACCATCACTTTGGGGATTAGGTTTCAATATATGAATTTTGGGGGGCACAAATATTCAGACCATAGCAGCGAGTCATCACAGTCACACAGTAAGTGGCTGAGCTAGATCCAAAATTAGGGTTGTCTGGCTCCAGGGTGCTTTGCGACATGTGGCAGACTGTGGATTCTGGGATTCATTCTATGATTTTGCTAGAACGTGGGACTTTGGGAAACCACTAATCTCTCCAGGCCTCAGTTTTGTCGTGTAGTAAATGTGAATAATAGTACCTCTTATACAGTTGTGATGAGTATTAAATAAGGTAGTATCTATAAAGTATATTCCTATACATAGTAGGTGTGATATAAGTATTAGCTATCATTATCACTATCACCACCACTGCTACCATCTTACCTTTGGTCTCTCCCTTTGCCAGTTAGGCAGATTTTTCTGGGCCATGAGATCAATGGATACACAGAGCATTGCTCTTGAAGACTTTAGTGATCTTTGGAATTTGACAATTGGTTAAAGGTATTGGATACATGACTTGGGACACATGCCAGAAGGGATTGAAAGTACAGTTGAATAGCTCCAAAGTAGACCACGACTACATGTTAGACAAATAACACATCTACTTAGTTGGGAGTGTTACCATAAGAATTGTTGTTCTATAAATAGGGTTAATGTTTTCAGGGGGAGATATTAGCTTAACCAGGCATATTTGGGTGTTCTGCCTAGGAGCTACCACAGATATATTTGAATTGACTTGACAAAAATTTATAGTAATGTTAAAAGTACACATGATACATTAAATAGTATTTTTTGAGTTCTTATTAAATGTCTGGAACTGTGCTAAGCACTTGGTTGTATTTTGTAATCTTCACCACAACCCTTATGTATGGGACATTTTTATTATTTCTATTTTATAGATGAGATAACTAAGGCTCACAAGTGTTCAGTATGATCAGGATTTTCTAACAGTTAAGGGGGCATATCTAGCATTTGAACCACGTCGAGCTGCCTCTACAGTCCATGCTTTATAAAAACTGCTATCCTGCATTCCTTCTTGTGCCCTTTTACTGAGGCTTCTTCACAAACTACTCTAAGTGCCTGATTTTGTGGATGACCTCAAGACCCAGTCTTCATTCACATATAGATTCAATCACCCTGAGGCAGACTCTCCAAATCAGAAGAAGGGCAAGAGCATTCTCAGGTGGAGAGATCCCCTGAGAGTGGCATCCAGCTCTGATCAGTTTTTTCCCGCCCCCATGGACAGTGTCTTCCTGGTCGAAATCAGAAAGACCATGGGCCTACACCTTGCAGACAGCTGGCCTTGCAAGGGAGCCAAGCCAGACTCTTCCTAGTGGGGTTTCATTATTATTATTCTCTAGTAAGAAATAGATTCAATAGTAGCAACTAGAATTTATTTTAGACCTTTGTTCCAAGAACAAATTAAGGTTTCCACTGTGCCTGGAACTAATATTATTTGAACGGAAGGCTAGAATGCCCTGGACTAAGAATGTCTTGGCAGCATCTTTACCTAAACTCCTTCCTTTTATATATATTTTTTACTTTTTTCGTGTGATTTTCCAGCACCCTTCTCTCTAGGACTTTGCATATCTAGTAAACATGGCCAAAAGGATTCTTCACGCTGATGTGGCCTAAACTTATGGATGAGAAGACACCACTTACTCTTAAAAACTTAATTAGCTTTCCCGGCACTGACCTTCTAAGAGGGAGAGTTACTAACCATAATATTTTTCAAATCAGAACTGGCAACACAGGATTTGAGGAAGGATTTTCTTAATACTTCCTCTTTTAGAAACACCCTGGAAGATTTAATTTTTTTTTAGGTTAATAGAGAGAGCAAGATAGAAGTATTTTGGTTTTATCCGGACACATAGTCATAACACATACTGGTCAATGAGAAAATTGTGTCTGGGTTTCTTATCCAACAGCTGTGTCTTGTTGGTGGGAGGTGCAGGGGAAAGGCTGGGTTAGCTTCTATACTTATAAAAAGATGACTTTTCTATTATGGGAGAGTTCACAGGTGGTTAGTCTTTCCAGTAGAACTAATAAAAAAAATAAGTTGAGATAGTACAGAGTCTTCAAAGAACAGTTTAAATCAGGAGGGATTGCTGGACACAGCTAGGCGTGTCTGGAGCGTGGGTACGAATTCTGAGATTTGGACACGTTATTTCTCTCTGATTCTTTCTTTCCGCCTCCTCCTGCTTTTCTGTGCCATTGTTTATTGGGTGTTTACCCTTTACCAGACATTTTGCCAAGCACTTTATATATATTATCTCATTTAATTTTGTCACAAGCCTATGAGAGAAGTATGAGTGTTATCTCCAATTGCCACACTGGAAATCAAGGCTTATGAAGGCTAAGTAACTTGCCCCAGACCAGGCAGAGGGAAGAGGTAGCGCCAAAACGCAAGTCTAGGTCTCTCTTGTTCCAGACCATGACCTCTCAACCACCAGATCGTATTGCTTCCTCCCTAAACTTTTTCTGTGCTTTGTCCCCAGGGACAGGATGAGAACGTCAGTCAATGTCGTGGGTGACTCTTTTGGGGCTGGGATTGTCTACCACCTTTCCAAGTCCGAACTGGATACCATTGACTCCCAGCACCGAGTGCATGAAGATATTGAAATGACCAAGACTCAATCCATTTATGATGACATGAAGAACCACAGGGAAAGCAACTCCAATCAGTGTGTCTATGCTGCACACAACTCTGTCATAGTAGATGAGTGCAAGGTACCTTTCCCATTCATGGATATTGAGACCTGTATATAGTAGTGCATGCTCAATTTCTTCAAAAACAAACACAAATCCCTGCATGTATTATTGTCACATTTATTTTTCTAAAGAATCATGTAACCCGAGCTTCTGTGAGTCCCAGATCATCTAACTCTGTGTCTAACATGGCGGGAAATCAACAGGTCTAACAGTGAAAGAGCCAATCAGTTGCTTATTTCATCCATGTAATGTAAAACAACCATTCTTCTGCCCCCATCCTCCCCACTTGACTAATTCGATCAGTTTTCTTGAATATTTTGCCCAAGAATTTGTGGGTGCTAGAGCTTTGCAGGCTTTCAAATATTTTATTCCTCAAATGAAACACCAAGGGAAATCCCTAGCGTCCTTTGATTGGAATAGCACAAGTGTTCCTCCTTGCTGTATATCACGTGTTGGTCAAAAATGTGCCCACAGAACTTCACACAATTATCTTTGTCTTAATTATTATTGTTGAGAAGGGTGAGTTTTGACGTGGCAGTCACTTTGCTTCAAAAATGGGGAAGCAATTTCAATTAAAGGATAGCTATCCGTCAAAATAATTATCCAAGGATGTTTTTTAAAAAACACTACATCCACACACTGCCTGGCAGTGCCGTCTTTCCTGCAGCACGGATGTTCTGGGCCCTCCTCCAAGCTGTTGGGTGCTAAGTCTTCAAGCTTGATGGGCTCTGTCTAGCTTTCATTGTAACTAACTTGGCATTGTCAAAATCAGAGTGTCATGACCAGAGTGAAGCAAACTTGGAGAAACCCTGGCAGGTGAGCAGAGTCAACTCTAGGGGTTGGTTTGATAAAATGATAACACGCAGCCACTGAGGACAATATGAACCCAACACAGATATCTGGTACCATTTTGACTTCTGCTGACTAGGTCACATTTAACTGCTAGTTTCTTCCTGTGTCACTTCTGGGCCATTCCAAATACATACCATGGTTTTTGCCAGGCAACTAAGGGCGACACAGACACAATTCTCTTTAACAGACTATGACATAGGTCCAGAATTCTAGTGGACCAGCGCAGTCTTTTGCTTGGCCCCTGTACATCAGGTACATGTGTGGGTAAATCAGGGCTCTGATACAAATTAGTGGGGGAACCCACCCATCAAGAGGCCATTGCACAAATTAATTGACTCAGTGAAAATGATTCAAATTATTAGGAATTCAGATGTACTTAAGGGCATAATCCATTCTCCTGGAAAGTTAGTGTTTCCCACATCTGAGTGAACGAGCTGGATTATTCCTCTTCAGAATGTTAGTTTGGATCAACAAGGGTCAACATTCTTATAAACGGCTTTATGCTCTGTTATATTTGACAAGTGCTTATTGTGTGCCTTCTAAGGTTTAGCTGAGTGCCCCATGTCATTCCTGTCACATCCTGTATTTTGATCATTTCATCAAGTATTTATTGAGTACCTGTTATCTACGAAGCCCTGAAGTAGGCACTAGAGGACAGCAAAAACAATGTACAATGTTGTAGTGGAGATAAGACCTGAACTCAAATTATTGCCATACAAGGAAAAACAGTACAAAACGAAATGAAATCACCATTTTTTAAAAATGTCACAATTGTATGTAAGAAGAATCCTAGTGGTTAATTGCTGGATGGCCCTTTCAGAGCTTCTCAAGAGGCTTCTTAATACTGTGTAGGACATGTTTTGAAAAAGAAGGTGTGTGGGCATGGAGATATCTTTAGATTTCAGACTTCCTGGATTTCTTTTTTCTTGAAGGACACCAAGTATATCAGCAGAAATTTGCTTCATTTTTAAAAGTAGAATATTTCAAACTCTAAAGGGAGATGTTTGTGAATTATCCCTATCCCCAGGAAGTAAGCCCACAAGGAGTGAGACTTTGTCACCATTTATCCTACTGTGTCCCAGCACCTAAAACTGTCCAGCATATTGTAGGTGCTCAATAAATATTTGTTGCATGTATCTCGTAGCATCTTTATTCCTTGCTATATTTCTGATAAGCTTTTTCTGGACAGTTCCAAAGAGATAGAGGTTCAGTCTCTCTATAAAATTGACTACCCAACCAACCACCTGTGGACTCATTGGTTAACTAGCATTTAGATGGTCAGTGGTCAAATTGAGCAGCTCATGAAGATGATTAAAATGGCCCTTTTTGGTTTAGTAACTATTTCAACTGTTTGCATTTTTAATGAAGTGATTGGGTTCAGCTAAGTGAAGGTTATTTGGTCCTCAGCCTTGGCTAGGTGAAGCAAGTTGACTCTTCTCACTCTAAATCAGTTAACTGTGTTGACACTGACATGGGAAGGAGGCAGGCAGAGCTATGGATAAGAATCTACAGTCTTTCTGAGAATATCTGGGTCAGATGTATTCATTCATTCCTTTCGACTTCCTTCTAGTCAATTCTCAGTCTCACTATTGCTCCCTTTTTAAGAACTGAGATGGGAGATGTCAATGCTTATTGCCAATGCCACTTCCTTCTTTCTTTCCTATTACCCAGGTGGTTGGAGCAGAAAGGAGTGGAATGGGCTTGGAAGTGGAGTCCCAGCTTTCTTTAGCCCAGCCAGGAAAGGAAATGCAAAAACACAAAAAAAAGCTGCTGTCCCAACTACTTTTGAAACATAGGCCCCAGTATTTACAAACAAAAAACACCTCCCCCCAAGTGCTGTCTGGCTCTTCCAAAGGCACCACACTGTGACTGATAATTTTGCACTGCTATTGATCGGGCTCATTACCGAGGACGAAATAGGCACTTTTTAGGTCATAGTGAACAGGCAGCTTTCTCCAGGCAGACAGTCTGTCCCTGGCAGTCTTTCTCGACAGTTCACTGAAAGGGAAACAAATTTGCTGCAGCTCTGGTCAAAACTTTAACCACTTCAAGCGTTGTTATGTTATGCTGGTCTCTCTAGTTTCAAACTCTTGCCCGGTAATAGTAGTTCGAAGCTATGCAATAGCTTTTTAATTTTAATCACAATAACTGCATGTGGAGCAGTTGATGGTAATTGCATGGTCTTTCTAAAAAAGCAAAATTGTGGCGCTAACAGGGATTGGAGGAATGAATATTTTTTGTTTTCATTTGCTTGGTTCGTGAAGGGCACTTGGCTCTCTGTTCTTAGCATGTTGTGTGTGCTCATGCTGCATGCAGTTCACCTCCACTCGGGTAAGAAGGTCAGATTTCTTTCAAACATTGCTGCGTTTGTCATGTCTCCATGTTCTAATGCTTCCATAAATCCAGTCTCTCCATTATGTGGAATATCAGTCGTGGGTTTAAGTTTGCACATGACCTTGAGGACAGACAGACAGAAGGTAAGCTAGGAAAACTACTTAGAAGTGGAGGAGAGAACCTCCCGTTCTGCATAAGGGTTCAGTTCACTTTGAGCCAGGGAAGCATAATATAAGTGGTCTGGTAATTATATTTAATTGTTAAATATCTACACTGAAATAATTTAGATATACATTGTCACTGATTTCAGACTTTTAATCGCTCCTCCCTTTCTTTTTAATTTTTAAATCTGGGGCAACTTATTTGGTAGAGCCAACCCCTCATGATTACTGATTTTAAAATTAGACATGTATGAAATCCACTTGGCCTCATTGCAACTGAACCTTTCACATGCATGAGTAGAACTAGCTGCCTTGTTCTGGGTTTTTGTCTCTGTGGTTGTATGGAGTAGCACATGGGCACTGTATTTTAAGGACTATGTTAATGTGTGATGGGTCTATGGGTAGTTAGACACCTCACAATCCTAAAAACACAGACATTACTCCCCAAATTGCAAAGCATCTGTAGTCTCTCAATACCCCTAAAGCAAATATGGATTTTTTTTTTTTGAAATTCACAAATCAATGTTGAAAATCAAGACAAGTCCAAAATCAATTTGGAAGGAACTCCGTTTAAAGCTAGTATCCCAGCCACGCAGTATAACCTTGGATCTGGTGCTTCTCCACATAACCCACGGGGCTTTTTTCTGGTTCGTGGCCTGTAAGCTGGATGTTGATGGTAATTATTTTCAGGTAACTCTGGCAGCCAATGGAAAGTCAGCCGACTGCAGTGTTGAGGAAGAACCTTGGAAACGTGAAAAATAAGAATATGAATCTCAGCAAATTCTTGAATAAGCTCCCCAGCGTATCTTATGGTAAAAGATGATATAAACAAGCTTTCTTTAAAAAGGAAAAAAAATACATATATTTCTATGTTTACCTAATCTGTTAGCCGAGGCTTAGAGGAGCTCTTGTGAGTCAGTGATGACAGGCACGGTGCTGTGTCTTTGCCAAATAACACTTCATAATCATCTAATGTTCTCACTTGTATTATTGTTTGAACGGATGCTGCTGGAGGGATCCGTTTGAGTTGGAGACACGTTCCTGCCAGCTTCCCTTTTCTCTCGAGATACAGAAATGTGGATGCTCTTTTCCCAGGGGACACGACTAAAGCAGTGTGGTACACTCCAGAGACCTGGGATCATGAGCAAACACACAGTGTGTTCTTCCTTAAAGTGTTCTCCATGTCTCGCCTTGTTATGCACAAGAGATTCTGTTAGAAGCCTCTAGAAGTAACTCCCCTTAAATGTCTTACAGAGTTTGCACATGCATTGATTAAAAGCAAATTCCTGTCTTAGGGAACTCTAACAATTTATCTTCTGTGTACTCTTTAGGTTAAATGTTTCAAAGAGAGTTTTAGTGGGAGCCGTACTCTTAAAGGCAGCTGATTACGGAGCCCATTGTGTCTCTGCCCTACCCTAACTAGTCTGTGTGAATAATCATTGAAATTTCAAAGTATGTTTCATAATTGTCTCTAAATTTGATAATGGAATAGGATGTATTTTACATATAACCACTGTATATATTGACAAGAGAGCACAGCCAACATAAAGTTTAACTAGATTTAAATATTCAAATTCATTTATGTTGGGTTTGCATTCACCTGGCATGGTGAAATTATTTGGTCTATGTTTTTGCTTTCTTGTGTCACCCATAAGCTTCTCTTCTGGATTTCTAACAAAGAAGACATTTTTAATCTGCAAACTATTTCAATCATATTCTCATCAACCTAGAAGGTCTGACCATTTTACCACCCTTGCACATGGAGGACACTTGTGTTGGCTGTGCCTCTTTTAATATCATCTCTTGATAAAACAAGAAAAACTGATCCTTATCTAATATGTAGAAAGCTTTTTGTTATGTTATATCAAAGCACGTAAAACCAGTTCTAGGACACAGCAGGTGGAAGCAGAGCCAGTCTTCCTCCTCAGTCTTCTCAGTGGAAAGGAACAGGAAACAAACATCTGTGCAAAATCCTATAAAGGTGACATTCCTATGGCAGAGTCTAGGTAGCCTTGAACCAAGGTGTGGGAACAAAGGATGGCTCTACACAACTTCACAAGTGGAATCTTGTTTATGGCTGTGAATGTTTAAAGGAATAAATAATATAATTGGCGTAGCACAATGCCTTGCATGCGATAGGCAGCCAAAGAATCTTTAATGGTTGGTTATACAAGTTAAATTTTTTAATATCTCTACTATCACTTCTTTATTGAATAATGCACAGTATTTTCTTCAGGTTGCTGGATTTGGGACTGAGCTGGGGGCTTGAATCATTGAGAATTAAAGCACCTTTGACTCTAAGGAGTACGTAGACCTAAGTCCACAGGTAGGAGTAGGGTGTGTCATCTGAGATCAGCAGAAGGATGCTGAGGTAGTCATGGTTATAGAACCCAAAATCTCTGAGGCGAGGGTGTTTATGGGCTTCAAATACCCTTTATTGCCTACTCCTTGTGACTTCTCTCTTCCAAATCAGACACCTTTCGGACATACAAGAGACAGGAGATTACAGTTGTTTTTGTCTCCTAAGTGATTTTTGGATAAGGATCACTATTGAACAGTATTAAACAGCTTTTGTTTTTGTTTTTGAAATGACATTGTTCTTTATTTTCATATGATGGGCAGTTAACAGGGTGGCCCAGGACATGCGCAAATGTAGTAGTAGAAAATATATCCTTCACAGTAGGCGTTGTGGGCCAAGAGGACAATTCCTGGATTTCGCTGTGAAACTGATTAGGAATATCTTTAAGTGATGCTCCCAAGAGCTTTCTTATGGTAAATAGAAGGATAGAGGCAAAGTTTTTTTTTTGTTTTTTGTTTTTTTTTTTTTTTTGCTGTGGAAGGCCACCTTGGCATTTGTGTACACTGACATGTTTCTCAAAGGAGTAGTCACAGGATTGTTTTGTCAAAACTCTGCCTAAAAATCTTTCTGGTATGTTTTATCTTTAGCTTTTTCCTAGCTATCCTGTTAGCCTACAAATATGTAAGCAGACAATGTGTTTAGAGGAAACAAGATATACAGCTTAACAAAGCAGGTTTTTCTGGTTTGAGACTGTATACAGTAAGCCTTGTGAAAATAGACATAGGAAATCGCATTTATCTGGAGATTCAATACATCATATTGAAAATAAATAATTTCTCAAACTCAGGACTAGCCTGAAAATTCAGGATCTATGTAGGATTGACACATGTCTTCGTCCTCTGGTTTTTTTAGGCCTTGTTTATTCTTCCCATGCCATACCCACTGGGGATTTTCCTGCCCAGCATATGTGCCATAAAAAGAACAAATGGATACAAAGTATACCTCTAATAACCATTATCTAAATAGGATAAGTATAACTTGTCAATAATATGTGTAGATTTATCCTAATAGGTCCAACACAGATATGAATGCTCATAATAGTCCATTAATATTCGGTGATGCATAAATATTATATTTATATACAGAGACAGCAAGCCAGATACATACATTGCATCCTGTAAGGTCTGTATGTCAGGGCTTTGGCAACACCATTTTGTCACTGGCTTGTTCACTTTTTTTAGGAATCAAAATTATTTCAGGAGAAAGCCAACTAAGTAGACTTCAATCCTCCTCTTTCTCATTCTTGCCCTTTGGGAAACCCAAGTGGAATCATCATTTAATTACTTACTGAAATTCAATGATTCAAATCCCATCAGTGAGAAGAGTAGTTTATCTCTCAAAGTAATACTTTACCTTAGAACTTTGAGGATGTACCTCCCATACAAAGAGCATCAGAGAGTCAAGGCAACCATTTAGATCACACAAATCCTCAACATAGGACATTAGGTGATGGGATCTGAACCATGTAGCTATCATATTCAAATTTTTACTTCCTATTGGATGTAGAAATGAAGCCTATGGTCTTGTTGCCTGTGGAAGTTACCCTGCCCCATAAAAGACAAATATTTATTTCTCCTCTCGAACCACTAGTCAGCCTGGATATTCATGAAAGCTTAAAGAAAGGGTGCCAAAATGCCTAGCTCCTGGATTTAGACTCGTGGAATCTGAGAAGGGCTTAGGGAAAATTCAGTTCATGGGGAGATTCCTGGTAGGTGATGCCAGGAATCCGAATGGCCAGTTGATGAGACGGTCTCAGGTCAGTTCCACTTGTGCTTGGAGAAATGTGTCATTTGCAAATGTATCTAGTCAAGAAGCCCTTTTGGAGTGAAGTGGTTGGGAAATTCATTTAATGGGTTCCCCCCCACCAAAAAAAAGCACCAATCCTGCCATGGTTTTGCAAACACCACACTTTCCTTTGCTCTCAATAGCAAAAACCATGTTATAATTTTTCACCTTTGTCAGAATCAAGGCTTCTGCCACCTGTGCAATATTTTCCCATGGAATACAGCAATAAATCCATGTAGGTATGTACTTGCACAGAGATGATTCTCCATAGTTCTGACTCCTGACAAACAAGTCTCAGCAGCTCTTGCCTAGTGTGATGACTAAAAGTGCACAGCAGTTACACCCTAGCGGAGGTGGTTTTTCCCACCGAGCTGCTGTCCGACTCCGGGGGCCGTCCAGTTGTCTGTCTGAGCTGCTGGTTTGCTTCGTTTGCTCTCCAACTGAACTCCTACCAAGCCAAGAAAAAGGATCAAATGGGATTTCCAGTTTTTATTATACTTGCTCTTTGAATGAGAATACTAGAGTCTGGGAGCATAAGAGGATTAAGTTAAAGCAAAGAGTCTGAAAGAATTCTGAAGTGAGAGTTTTGTAAATATAGTTGTCAGAGAAGACTAATGGTCTCAGTGTCTGTCATAATTTTGGGCTACACCTAGAAGAAGAGTCACTGAGTGCCAAGCCAGGCAGGTGGCACTAGAGGCAGACTATTCTCTTTGGGCGGAGTGAGTTCAAAGCTGCTCATCGAATATTTGCTTTTGATTTTCTCTAAAGGAAAACCCAATTTTCTACTCTTCCTCCTCCCTTCCTCTTATTCTACATATTGTTGCTGCTTTACTAAGAGACAACTTAGTAAGCCATCACACAAGCTAGTGCAAGAGTTGGTTTTAGAATAGATAACAGGGAGTCTTAATTGAATAGTATCCAATCTCACAGCATAACACAGCTAATTCAGGCAATGACAGAAATGATAAGAAACAACAAAGTATTATGATCTCTGTTTTACTTTCTTCTTTATTAAGAGGCTCACTACTATAAAATGTTACTTACTTGTATTTTAAGTTGGAGGAGTCCTCAATAATGAATAATCAATTTAGATTTTTCTCATCTCCTTTGGGGGAAATTAAATTCAAGCCTCTATTCATTTGATGTTTTACAACAAGCTTGGAAGGTGGCCACATACTTCCACAGTTTGGTATTTTGGGACACCAACAAACAGCCTTTTATAAAAGTTCCCTTTACCTAAACTCACTGTCCTAGCAGAAGTAGCAATTCAGCTCAGGGAAAAATGCTGCCAGAGTTACCATGAGGGGACCCGATGAATCTGTAGCCTCACTCAAGCTCTTGTATCATCCCTGCTGTAGCAACAGAGCCCACTCTGAATACTCAAAACACACTATTTTCTCCAAACAGTCCTAATTGCCAACTCAGTATGGGAATTTGGGAGCCTTTGGCAAAGAAACTTGAATACTCTTATGAAATTTGGTGCAAGACTTACACAATCACAGCAACTGTCTGTAAATACCTTCCCTCTGCCTGTATGCAGACATGCACGTCCATTCACAAGTAAGCTGGACTGAGTTCTTTCTCTGAAGGGATATGCAGGAATATTTGATTGAATTTATTTTCAAATTTTCCTCTTGATCTGTTTTTATCATGGGCATCCCATTGCAGTAGTAAAGCTTACAAGAATGGAGTTTCATGACAATCATCACCCTCTTCAATGCCTGAGGAGTTTCCAGGGTGGATGGGATACAATGCGTGGTCCACAAGGTGCATTTCACCAGTCATCACTTGCCCTTTCTGGCACTGCCGTAATGGGCCATTGCTTGCATTTTTGCTCTTTGTCCAAACTTTGCTAAATACAGAGTAGAATTGGTATTTATTGTGTTATGAGCACCTTTATTGCCAGAGAAGACTTCAGCTCTTTAGGTTTCAGGGAGCGAGATGTAAACTGGAATTAAAAGGATTGGGTTTTGTATGTTTGTTGGTTTTTTCCATTGGCGCAAAAGACCTGATGCAAGGGCCACAAGATAAACATGATTTTTTAATTGACCCATATAAGAACCTGTAGAAAAGTGAGCTCCTGTTTCATTCATTCTAAGTGATATCCTGAATAATTATAGATTACTTTTTTTCCATGTCCAGCCTTGCTTCACCTTCCAACCTCCAGGCCAAGTGTCCATTTTGATGTTTTACAGAGTCCTTCTGGTCGTTATGCAGGGCCCTTTTGTGCTGAGAATAAAATCTACTGCTGGAAGAGAGCTTGCTGCTTTGCAGAGTCAGCACTTGATCTAGAGAATGAGTAGCAACAGGTCCTCAGTTCCTCTGGAGACACCCCCAATCCCTGGGGAGTGTCGGAACCTGACAACCAACTGTTACCCTTGTTGTCATCCCCTGTGGAGATGGGGATGATGCAGTCAGAGCCTCACTCCTCTTGGGGCTCTGTTTGTTCTCATGGCAACCATTTTGCCTGCCTGGAAACAGCCTATTGCCTTTGGTAGGGGACAGATGCACACACTAGCCAAGGAAGTTGGTCCAGCACATCTCTGAGGTTTCTCCCCCATGGACCAAATTCTCTGAGATATATGATCAGAAATTTGGCTCTCTGGTGGTTTAATACTCCATGAGAATTACTTTCCTTACTAGAAACATCCTTTGACATCTAGATTCTTCTACAAATCACCTTAACTCCCTTCCTTCTCCTGGAAAACCTCAGCATTGCATCTCCATGTTGCACAACACAGATCAGATTATCTGGTCACTATAGAGATTTGTATATAAAAAACTACTTTTTTGAGGATTTTTCTATATTGTTTTTCTATTTGTTTTCTACAGCTTGAGGAGAGAGCTGGCAAACTGTGAATCTAATTTGATCTTGTTGCCAGCAGATATATTTTGGCTTCCTGGTAAGAATCTCTGTTACCAGGGATAATATATTGCCCTCTGATCAGTATTGCACCCCAAATCCACAAATTCCTCCAGCCCAATCTTACATTCTTTTTTAAATAAATCCCCAACGTTCTTTGCTATTATTTATAAAGAGCATGAGAAAATGTATTTATAATCCTAGATATTATATGTTTAATATTAATTTAGCCTTTAATAATGTTATAGGTTTGTATCTATTCTTCAGAAATCATAAAGAACTCAGTGTAGACTGAATTAATCCATTTAGTATCTGTAATTTTACAGACAGATATTTTCTTACAGTATTTTCTATATAACCACACATGTAGAATTATAACTAATTAGAGCACAAGAAGTTTCTACAGCAATTTAGAGCTATCAGTTGTTTCCTGACTATATAATCACATTTGAAAAATTTAAGAACCCAGTCCTTAGTGACACAATGAACAAAATGACCATTAAGAACAAGGAATTGTTTAAATTCCTTAGCTGGTTAGGATATATATCTAAATGATTAATCTTTTTAACTCAAGGAATGGTGCTGATTTCTTATTTTTGGTACCAGCCCTTGTTTTTCCAGCTGAGCATTCTAATTCTGCTTTTCTCTAAGATTATCAAAGACAAGGTAATAATAGTGGGATCATTTCTATATTAGAATGTTTCATGCCTTTTTAAATGTTTATGTGAAAATTGGCTCAGGAAAACTTTGAGTAGCAGAGACTGAGGATGAGTGCTACCGAGGAAATCAGGACAGATTTGTTGCAGTTAATTCTTGCCAAGCAAATTGGTAGTAAATGTCACATTGTTACATGAATTGAGCACATATTTTTTTAAGAAAGTTTTAAAAAAAGTTCTTTTCAGTACCAGCTGTGAAGCAATACTGTGTCACTGGGGGCTGGAAGTGGGGGCTTAGAATCACATTGAAATTATTTAGAAGCAGCCCAGGTAGATTCTGTCCTCAGGTGAATAACAAACTATGTAACTTCCCCCAAAGCTAAAAGAATAACCACTGCAAAGACAAGGTGTCTTCCTTCCGCCAAACACACTTTCTGATATGGTGGTAGGGCTAGTATTTTTACCATGTTTTAAAAAGTAGTCAGTTACATAGAAAATGTACTGGTATGTATTTGAACCTGCTCTTCATTAAGCAAACAAATTAGATGTGCCCTCAGCTGGCAATGATTGTATCTGTTTTCAAGTACAGCTAGCTGTCAAAGCATGAAGCTCTTGTGTGTACACACTGACACTTGGTTCACGCATGAAGAACAGTGCCTATGCACTTTGTGTAGCTATAATGTAGATATCTAGGTGTAATTTCAGTGAAATGGTGTATAGATGTATTGAAATTTAATTTATATGTTATTTTTGGCTATTCATCTAAATGCAGTAGACATATTGATTGGTGTTTTGCAAACCCTTCTTTTCCCTTCTTAGATATCTAGCTGTGAATCATTTTTCCTCTTTGTAAATGTGGTTTGGGGGGTGCATATATGAGTGAAGAACTTATCTATGAATCCTTTGTACTGATGATTGTTTGAAAGTCTGTGTGTGTCCAGCACCTTTGTAAATATACAATTCAGAGCAGGGATGGGCTGGGTGTGTGTCCTGGTTCTTAGTGAAAGGTCACCCCACGTCTGTATAATACGCGGTAAATGCAACTGTGGAACTTTTGATTATCTAGGCTTAGGTAGGTTTAGAATGAGGACATTTATCTACAGTCCTCCTTCACTTGGTGGATTGGGCTCAAAGAGACGAAAGGTTAGTCTGCCCTTGTGCATGTTAGCATCGTGTTCTTAGGGAAGGGTCAGCCTCTCTGGTTGCCAAATAATCATCATGATGCTCATGACTTACAGGATTTGAAGAGCCTTGTCCCCCTTGGCTTCTTGAGTCAGGGTATGGGAAAAACATTTGCTGACTGACTGCCATGCAGGTGAAATCCCACAAAAGCACAGTTTGGGCTGTAAACTACACAGTTGTCTGTAGGAAGGTAGAACACTAGAAGCACAGGAATAGCCAGTGTGCAGCTTTGGGGGTTGTAGAGGGGCAACTGATGAAGCACAGATCCCACATATATGAGGGAGCATAACCTCCTCTACCTAATATGCTCTGTGTGCATGTTTTGAATGAAAGAAGATGAGATTAACTAACGCAAATATACACCTGCCTCCTAAAACACATATTCTGTGTAGTTATCACTAAATACAATACTGTGAGGTCTATAGTTCCTGTAACCCCTTTCTCCTCCCCAAGGACAGAGAAGAAATAGCCATGTGCTTTAGGGAACACTGAGTGCCCATCTCTTTTCCTAAGAGGAGTGAAGCCTAACACATTACCTGAGGGCATGAAGCACATTAATTTCCAGTGGCTTCTTCATATGAGTGGAGTGAGGGGATACAGTGGACCAGCAGATTTTTCCTTGAAAATGTGGCTTCTTCAACGCCTGTCAAATTCAGGATGGAAAATTTACTGAAAGAAAACCAGCCTGCATGCAGGATTCTCTTTGAAGATTCTTGTATGTCCAGAATGAAAGAATAATTGTTTTCCTACTGTTCACAATCCCCCTTGGTCTGAAGTCATGTAGCACAGAGCATCTATAGCACATAGTGTTTAAAGACTAATGAATACAGAAAGATAAAAGCTTCGACTAAATTTTTTGATTGTTTCTTATATATGGTACTAGAAAACGCCTTGTTGGCAAAGCACATTTTGGGTAGTTGAGGTCTTTTGTTTTCTCCTTTAGCTTTCTTACAATGTGGACTGATTACTGTAACATTTCATGTGTAAAATAACTGGATATTCTTTATATACTGGAAATAACCTGTGAATCCAATATTTCACTAAGTGTTTTAACTTTTATGTATATATCTTCCATCAATAAATGTGGATTCCAATTTCTCCTGGTTGTTGCCTCTTCTTCAATTCCCATTTTAGACTCATCCTTGGTTACATAGTGAGGGTCTCCAATGTGCCTTTTGGAGAAATTTCTGGATCGAAGTCTACAGTATCCAAATGAATATGTTCTAGGAAGCCTAGATATATAGTAGAGTTGCATCTTATGATCTAAAGTTAGTGAGTTGGACAAAAATGGTATATAATCAATGAATCAGGCAGTATGGACTAGCCCCCAAATCTCAGGGGCTTAAAACAACTGAAATTGATTTCTTACTCATGTGACATGTCCATCACCAGTTGGCTGGGGGACTATGCTCCATGCTGTCCTCACTCAGGGAGTTCAGAGGGAGGCTCCATCTCCATGTTTCTGCAGTTGCCAATGCAGGAAAAGAAGAACAGGGCAAATCTTACACTGACTCTTAAAGCTTCATCCTGAATGTTACATCACCCCACTTCTGTTCATACTTCAATGGCCAAAGCAAGTCACATAGCTCCACCTAACTTCAAGGGGGCAAGGAAGTGCAACCTTACCAGGTCCACAGGAAGAAAACTGGAAACAGTTGGTGAATAGCTGTAATGACTACTAGGCCATGAAAATCCCTTAAATCATTCATAAAGGATAGTATACAAATACATAGTTTCTCAATAAGTCCAACACAGCAAGTTTTTCCTGCAGTGTTGGAAAAATCATGACTGTGGAAGTAAGTGCAAAGCATTAAGTGATGTAGAAATAAAATGCATAGTCTTTACCAGTAGGATCACACTCAGCACATTAAGAGTCTTACGTAGAGAAAGGTATAGGTACAGGAATGGAGACCCTGCGAGAGAATGTCAGATTCTCTTTTTACACTCCAAGGCATTACTGGTAGATGGCCTAGATTGAGTGCATTGTTCTCTTTCATTCTTTTTTGAGGGGAAAGGAGACAAATATTTGATTTTAAGTAAGTAAAATACATAGCTGTGATACATCACAGTTCTTTCCCCCAGTGTCAGCAATTTATTTAACTCGTTGAAAATGGACACGTCATTTGAAAAGACATTTTTTTTTCCTTCCCACGGAGCCAAGTCTACATCCCATCCTCATTCAAAATATTATTAAAATCTTAATTACAAGAAAATATGCTCATCAGTAAATTTACAAGCTGCCATTTTATTAATATTTTAAGGTAGCAAAGAGCCACGAATCAGAGTTAAGGTAAAGTACTTAATGCTTTCATATAGATACAATTTGATCAAAACCAGCCACTCCTTCCAAGGGTAACACAGCTAGAGAGAAACTTGACTTTGCTTGCTCGGGAGTATGATCCCCTTTCTGCATCGGAGGTTTTTAATCCATTCATTGTGAGGGCCTGTTAAGTGTTGCTTTTACTTACCAGTGCAAAAAAGAAAAAGAAAAGGAAGAAGAAAAAAGAACTTGGGGGTGTTGAGTGAGTGGAATGAGCAATTGTGTACCAAAAGTTATGACACAAGAGCTCTGATCTCCACTCAGTCACTATCCAGTCATACAAATGTGCCCAAGTCCCTTTGCAGTTTGGAAGTCATCTTGGCATCTATAAAATTCAGGGTCTAGATTAGATAATTTCCTTTTGAACTCTGAAATTTGAATTCTCTCACCCCAGGTAAGTCATCATGACTACAGATATATTTTAAATTTTTAATCTTATTATCATAACATAATATCTCATCCTTACAAAAAAATATATGTAACCTCTATCTCAGTCATGATATTCACACCCACAAACCACTCCCCAGTGCAAGAACTAGAACATCACCAAGAGTGTTTCTTCCCCCGACCCCACGTTCCTCCCTGACCTCATCCTTCTGCTTGACTCCCCAGAGGAAGCTCCTGTTTGAATTTTTGTGTTTGTCATTCTCCTGCTTTTTTAAAAAACAGCTTTATCCCACATATATGTGTGCCTACACCAGCTTTGCTTATTTGAGCTTTATACGAAGGGTGCCATACTGCATGGGGTCTTTTTGAACAACTGTTGTTCTACTCAACGTGGTGTTTCTCCGTCTGTTCATGCTGTTTAAAGTAGTTGTGGTTTGTTCATCTTCGTTGCTATATAGTAACATGATAGTGTGTAAAATATGTCACATTTTGTCTATGTGTTTTCCTACCAATGGACAGGTGCCTCATTTCCAGGTGTTTTTTTTTAAATGTCAAACAGGCCTGATATGTCTATGTCTCCTGTGTATGACTTAGGAGGCTTGGGTATATGTACTCCTAGATACAGTTTTTTCAAAGTATGTGTGCATGACTGAAAAGTTCCTATTCAACCCTTCCACTCATTCATCTACAGCCCCCTCGGTGGGCCCACTTGTGGACCACTCGGGCACCCCTAGTAACACATGCACTGCTAGTAACACCCTAGTAATCCAGTCACTGCTAGTAATTTACTAGTAATCCATACATGCACTGCTGGCTGTTTGATGGAGTCCATCTTTCCAATGGGGATGCTGAGGCAAACAAACACAGATCACTTTTTAGGAGGGGAGTTTAAGGTTAGAAACTGAGGCCTTCTCTCCTCAGGCTCACGTGATAAGGCCTTTGAGCACAGGTCTGGTAGGAGCTAAACAGAGCCCACTTAGTTTTTGATCTCTTCTTTGAGCAATAATGTGTGAGGCCCAGCCATCTCCACCTGGCATCAGTAGGATGTTCCTTAATGTGAACTGTCATTTGACAGACGAAGTTACAGGAAGTCACAAAAAGTCCCTCCACCTACCCCAAGAATTGCCAGAAGCCCTTTTGGCTACACCCCTGTCTTAATCAGTTCCAGCTGCTGTAACAAAATGCCACAGACTGGGTGCTTTATCAACTACAGGAATTTGTTTCTCACAGTTCTGGAGGCTGAAAGCCTGAGATCAGGGTGGCAGAATGGTTGGGCTCTGGTAAGGGCCCTCTCTGGGTTGCAGACTGCCCACTTCTCCTTGGACCCATGGCAGAAGTGGATAAGGGAGCCTCCTGGGGTCTCTTTTATAAAGGCATTAATCCCATTCATGAGGGCTCCACTCTCATCACCTGATCACTTCCCAAAGTCCCACCTTTAATACTATCACCTTGGGGGTTAGGATTTCAACATATGAATGAGGGAGGCACAAACGTTAAGTCCATTACAACCCCCTGCCCCAAGATGGAGGATCGAAGAACCACAAAGGGCAATGCATCTGAAGAAGGCGACCTGAGAGGCCTGCCACCTAAGGCACTGAACCTGTGGGCATCTCCTTCCCAGCACAGTGACACAAACAGGAAGCCAGGGCTCCTTACATCAAAGAGCCACAGGTGACAGAGGGTTCGGCCATCTCCAGGGGAGCTTTCATGAGGCATTCTTCCCATTTGTCACCTCTCAGCCCAGGCAGGAAGGTGTGGGTGGAGATGTGCACACATTTGACGCGGGTCCTGCAAGCACAGAAGGCTGTGGAGTCCCTGGCAAAAATGCAAACGTTTTTAGCTCAAAACTTTCTTCCTGGTAGTTTTCAAAGTTCAATTAATTCATCTTTCCACCGAAACAGTGAGAGGCCATCTTTAATTTCCATGTTGCTATAAGAAAAACTGAGCCACAGAATCAGGCTCACATTTAAGAGGGCTGATCGGGTCCATGCAGCTTGTCCTAAGAGAATATAAAAAGAATAAAGCCATCCAATGTAAATACTGTTTTTACTCTCGAACATTTAAGAACGGTGACTTTGAACCTTGAAGAAGTCCATAAAGCAGATAAATAAACATTATTTCACTGCTTCCGCTTTCTTTTTACCAGATGAATGAATCTGTAAAACCTCAAAATCTTTTTTTGTCTGTTATTTCAGGGAATCAGATTTTAGCCTTCCAAATATTGTCTGGAAAAATCTAGTGGCCTCCAGTTAAGGGAAAAAAGGCAAATATAGAATTGCAGTCATCTGCGTTACACTCCTTTTGTTGCATGACCTGGCTCTCCTGGAATTCTCCAACGGCTTCTGTCACTGTTCAGATGTTTCCCAGGCCTGGGTAACATACTGCTCAGAGTGGGAGGAGCCACAGAATTTCCCCTTCATCTGAGTGAAACTTTCGCTTGGAACACAGCCTTACTTTTCCACCTAATCTCAAACTTTTCTTTCATCTTGGTGAGGAGGACAGAAACCAATCCAGACTGTAAGGCTACAAAGGACCTCAGAGGGAGATTATCTGAAGTTTAGCCCGTGTCTTTTTGCAGATGAGAAAGTGATACCTCAATTTAAATGAATCCAGGTTGAATCTTGGTTCCATCCCTTTCCTAGCCATGGGCCTTTGGATTGTTAACTTAGCCTCATTCTCCTCACCTGTGGAATGGGACAGATCATGAGCTAGAGGATTTGATGGCAGCACATCCATAAAGTGGTTAGCATAGTACTTGGTGCATAGTAAGTGTTCAATCAGTGATAGCTGTCATCATCACCACCAGCACTATCATCATTATCATCATCACTGTTATCATCCTTAGCATCATCAATCACAACTGCTTTGTGACTAGAAGAAGGCCCATTTTCTCTCTCCCAGCTTGGCCTTTTCCCCAACCATATCACATAGACTCACCAGCATGTAACCCACAGCTCAGTCGCCCTCCCAAAAATCTGAGCTTTGTTGACTGACCATGACCTCTCCTGACCCAGCCTGGGATAACTCCTCTTTTACTCCAGAGGAGCTTCTTGGACATGATCAGTTTGTGCTATCTGATGTTCCAGATGCCTTCTGTTCCTTGCAGAGGCTCTGACGCTTGGCAGTGAGGAAGGCACTGGATTTCTTCAGGGAAAGGAAGTGAGTCTCAGCCTGGCCAAAGTGGCCTTTCACTGGGTTGGGAGCCTGAGTTGGCCCTTCCAAGAGGAAACAGGACATCAGAGATGAAACAAGTCTTTTCTTCCCTGGAGAAGTCCCTCAGGGAGTCCCCGGCTGACAGCCTTGCATGTCATGAGAAAGGCCATTTCTGTGGAATGTGCCCGACCCGGCAGGACCCTCCAGAACTCCCTTGGCTGTGTCTATTCCCAGAAGTTTCCCTTCCCACCATCACGTTCTCTGTTGCCCTGTCTTCTTTCACAAATGACGTTCATTTTCTCCCCCAACCCTTCTAAGAGCAGAACTTGGTAGAACCTCTTAGGAGATCTTTGGCTGGGGGAGCTGCTCCTCAGCTACACTAGAACCATCTCAAAATGGTGCCCTCTGTGGTTTGCAGTGGCTTCAGAGCACTGCCACTATCTTAAGAGTCTGCTAATTATTACTAGTAGTAAATTGATGACTAATAATTATGTTAATAATAATGCAATTATTAACTGTATTAGGTGGGTATCCCTAGAGGCAGAGCCCGAGGCAGGATTCAAGTTCACATGATGTTTTGAGAGCCTACTTTTCAGGAAGCCTGTAAAGGCATGAGGGAAGCAGGACAGGGAAAGGAAGGGCAAGAAGATAGTCTCAGGGAAGGTCTCATTTTGAGTTTCCCCTCTCGAGGAAAGGAAGTGTATCTTCGAGCACCCGTATCAGGCAGTCATTGGCTGCGGGCTACTTACAGGAGTGGGCGGAACCTCTGGGTATAGGGGAGTGGCTCCCATCTGCAGAGAGCCATTTGCTGAAGAAGGACTCAGCTGTGAGTTGTTAGCTGTCAACCGGCAGTTGGGGGATGAGTGCACCAACCTGGGAAGGAGATCTGGGCAGAGCACAGACGGCATCTCCCAAATCTTCCATTCCCCACATGCCTACTACGTGGCAGGCTCTTGTGCATGTTGGGCCATTCAATCCTTGTAAAAATTTGGTGAGGTAGGTGCTACCACCCTCCCTGTTTTCCAGATAAGGAAATTGAGATTCGTAGAAGGAAACATACACACCTAAGAAGAAGCTGGCCTGGAAGTCTTTCTAGTTTCAACACTTCCCACTTGACTCTGTTTTCCCAAAGAACCCAGCAGAGTATATTGCTATGTTATCAATTTCTTTTATTTTTCTTCCTTTTTATTTTATTTTTTTTAATTTTTATTTCAGGATATTATGGGGGTACAAATATTTTGGTTACATGTTATGACTTTGCCTCACCCAAGCCAGGATTAGAGGCGTGCCATTCCCCCATTGGCTTTTACTGCATAAAGCATCTCTAACCCCCAATGAATATTACTACCATATGAGCACCTTAGTGTTGATCAGTTAGTGCCAATTTGATGGCGAGTACATGTGTTGCTTATTCTTCCATTCTTGTGATACCTCATTTTGGAGGATGGTCTCAAGCTCTATCCAGGATAATATAAGAGGTGCTAGATCACATTGTTTTTTGTAATTGAGTAGTATTCCATTGTATACATGTACCATATTTTATTAATCCACTCATGGATTGATGGGCATTTGGGTTGTTTCCACATCCTTGCAATAGTGAATTGTGCTGTACTTCTGCACAGCCAAGGAAACTATCATTAGAGTGAATAGACAGCCTGCAGAATGGGAGAAAATATTTTCTTTCTACACATGTGACAAAGGGCTGATAACAAGAATCTATATAGAACTAAAAAAAATCAACAAGAAAAAATCAAACAACCCCATCAATAAATGGGCAAAGGACATGCACAGAAACTTTTCAAAAGAAGATGGAATAATGGCCATCAAACATATAAAAAAATGCTCAACATCTCTGATAATCAGGGAAATGCAAATCAAAACTACAATGAGATATCACCTAACCCCAGTGAGAATGGCCTTTATCAAAAAGTCCCCAAACAGCAAATACTGACGAGGATGTGGAGAGATAGGAACACTCTTACACTGCTGGTGGGATTACAAATTAGTACAACCCCTGTGGAAAATAATTTGGAGATACCTCAAAAAGCTAAAAATAGAAATATCATTTGATCCAGCAATAGCACTACTAGGCATCTACCCAAAGGAACGAAAGACATTCTATAATGAAGACATCTGCACTCAAATGTTATCAGTTTCTGGTGGTGTTTGAACCTCTGTGCTGAGTGCAACCCTCCTTGCTGCCTCTTCTTGAAGTCCAATCATGCATGAGACTTTAGGGCACTCAAAGAGGATTGGTTGTGTTTGTCACCCCATAGGGTCCCACATCACCTACTTGGCTGTCTCCTGGAATCATGAAACCCATGTTTGGTAAAGAGGAGATCTCAAAGGATTCCTGGAGCCCCTATATGCACCTGTAATAGTTGGCCTAGCTAGTTAGAACAGATTATTCTCTTCTCTAAAGCGTTTGCTAAGTCAACAGGTCAATGAGTGTCATCTTGAGTGTCAAGTCTGATCAACCCAGAATGAGGAATATTCTCAGGCACTATCTGGGCTCACTAAGAAAGACTCAAAATTGATTGCAAAGGAAGAAGGAATGGGAAATGACTGACGTTTGTCTTGTATTTGCTACCCTTAAAGGTATCAGTTGAGATGGGTTGAGTTGTGCTGCAGTGACCAACAATACCCAAATGTCAGAGGCCTCAACAATCTAAGTTTATTATTGCCTCTTATCATAGTTCTACTGCAGGTCTGCAGAAGATTCTGCTAATTGTAGTTACTCAGGGACCCTACCTGACAAACCAGCCACTATCTTAAACAGGCTTATATTGTCATGCCAGAGGCAGAAAAGAGCTCTAGGAAAGTCCTTGTATGAGCACCTCAACTTACAACACATTGGCCAAAACTAGCCACATAATCCCACCCAGCTTCAAGGGAGAATGAAATGCAATCCCACCATGCTCTCAGAAGGGGAATTGAGGGGGTTAAGGGGGGATGAGGGAGATGGAGGTTAGAGGGAGAGCTCCAGAAACATTTGGTAAACAGCACACATATATTACAACAGCCTGCTTCTCTGGTCACCTCATATTTCATGCACTCTGTTCCCCATATGCAAAATGCACTCACTTCTCCCAAAGGGAGACCACATAAAAGTCTCATCCAGTCATGGCATCAAGCTCAAAGTCCAAGATCTCTATGTGATGTGCAGAAGTCTCTACATACAGTTCAGATGTGGTTCCTGTTGCCCCATAAATCTGTGAACAGAAAACACAGGTTTTCTGTAGCTCCTCCTCTCCCCACCCTGCCACTCCCCCATGCACACACACTCCAATGGCAAAACATGGACAGTTCAGTTACCATAAATACTCCTGTCTGGAAAGGGGACCACTGGCAGATTCACAAGTCACTGAACCATAGCATTTCAGAAATCCTGTTGGGCACATATTTGAGGGCCCCGACATTATGCATAAGGAAAATTTCTTGATTAGATCCTGATCTGGCCCCCTGGGAGGGCTTCCCCCATCCATTTCCCGCTATGGCCCTTAATTTCACTTTCTAGGAAGTCCTTGCTTTTTCTTTAGACTCCTTTGCTGCATCTGAAGAGAGTACTAGGGAATAATCTCTCCTTCAACAATATCCTCTGTTCACAGAAAGTTAGGGTTCAGAGCTCATTTTAAGTCTTGAACAGTTACAGAGTTTTCTAGTTGAGGTCCATGGTTTCTTTGGCATCACAACTCCTAATATCTCTGCTGGTTTTTATCTATTGACTCCAGTCAGACTCAAATACCAACAGCCCTTTTAAAAACATGTCCCTTTCTCTTAATTATGGGTAGCTTTAACCAATTAGGCTTAAGGCAGAGAGATATATCCTCAGATTTATTTTTCCCTTAGCCACTTTTTAAATGAGAGAATATGCTGGGTGCAACATTTAGTTCATGCAAAAGTTTTAACAATAGTTTAGTGACCATGCACTTGAATTGATTTTGCCTTTGAGGCTGAGTTGGCTTTTACTGCATAAAGCATCTCTCTATTTTATGTTGTATTGTTTGGGATTGAGAAACAATTGCCTCTTCCAGCTCTAGTATTTACACTTCTAAAACCTCTCTTTCCCTTTAGCAGATAATAGAAATGTTTCACATGGGAACCGTGCCATTAGTCAGGGTCTGCGAGTGACTGTGATGACGGAGGCTGTCTGGGACCTGTAATGAACGTGTAGTATGAATGAGCAATAAATCTTTGTTATTTTAGGCCACCAGGAGTTTGCAGTTGCTTATACTGCAAACAACTGACTAATACATTGGGCAAATTTATCTCCTGCTCTGGTGTTTCAGCTTAGTTGTTTCTTCTCTGGTGTAACGTCATTTGGAAACAAAATAAAACACTTCTTAAAGTGCCAGTGACAAATAGTGCCTTATGAAAATGATATTTAACTGTCCTGAAGAAATCGGAACTCAGTTACTAAAGAAGGCTTCCAAAGGCAGGACGGAGAAAAAAGCAGAATAGATAAAGTCAGTTTCAGCAGGTATAACGTAATAGTTGTTTTCCTAAGCTTAAGGCTAGAGAGTTTCAGAATCACAGAAAATTATTTTTTCTATACCAATTTCAAATTAAAAATGAGATTTAAAAAAACAGCTATGTTATTGGAAGCTAAAACAATGGATTGTTTGATTAAAAAAAATAATCAAAAACTAATGATACACCTTTATTTCTACCTCCATGGGATGGATCTGTGGCTATCCCCTGAGAGACAGAAGTCTTTTTCTCCAGCTCGGTTCTTGCTGTAGGAAAGTGCCTAGTGGAGCACAGAGAGGATGCGTTCAACACGCATTGAGCATGTCCTAGATGCCAGGCACTGGTCTATGTGTATCTCATATATATCGATTAATTGAATCCTCACAACTCAATGGCGTAGGTACCTTTATTAACTCCATTTAAGAAACAGAAGCCTAAATGCATTAAGTAGGATGCTCTCAAGCATGATGTCCAGTAAGTAAAATTAGGAGGAAAGGATACCCCACTTATGTTTTTTCTTGGATATTTGGAGGTTGTGAGGGAGACTAATTTTGCCAAAATGCAAACTACAACCAGTGAATTAGGTTCCTCTTTGTTTAAATTTTTTACTACATATGATGTCTCTTGCTATCATTCATTTGTGCATTTATTCAACACACATGACTGAGTATCTATGTGCCAGGTACTCCTGTAGGTGTAGAGGACGTTATAGGGAGCATGAAACTTATTACGAAGATTATATACTCAGCTACTGATTGTTTGAAAGCCGCACATAATGGCAGTAAGGGTGGGATGGGGGGAGGGACACTGGGTTTCCTTACTCCTAAGTCACAAGCTGGCGTGTGTGTGCGTGTGTGTGTGTGTGAGAGAGAGAGAGAGAGAGAGAGAGAAAGAGAGAGAGAGATGCTTCCTCCTGGAGTGGGCAATGTGGAGAACACCTTCTTCTCCTCCCTTTAATTCCTGGACCTCATCTTTCTTCCTTTAACCCATCTATCTCCGGTGTCCCCACAACCCTCCCTTTCTCCTCATACCCATAACCCCTTCCCATAGAAGACAGATGGTCCCCAACTAATGAAGGTTTGACTTATGATTTGTCAACTTTACAATGGGTTTATTGGGATATGAAGTACATTTTCGACTTATGATGCGTTACAGGGATGCAGCCCCATTGTAAGTCGAGGGGCTATGTGATCCACACTCTGCCCACTTCAGCTCTCTGTCTCCCCTCCGCTCCCCCAGCCTTCCATGCTGGACACCAATTGCTCCCCCTCTTTCATGTTGCTGCTGCTCCACAGGGAGAAGGGTGAGCTCGGGCTCCGTGTCCTCTGGATTCCCCCGAGGCGAGAGCTTGTCTCTGGAACTGGAGGGGTGGGAGAGGGAACAAGGTGAGAAATGGCCACCGTGGGCTATGCTGGGTTTCCCCTGGGTTACCTAAAATCAAATGCATCTCACCACCTACAGGATTAATTTCCTTCAGAAACCCCCTGTTCTAACCTGTATGACAAATGCCATTTTCTCCCACTCATTTTGACACTCTTCCTAGCAGAATTGATACCCTGGATTTATTTTATGCTAAAAGAACATTTGCACCCACCTTACCTCTGAGGTAATTTATTAGACAATTTACTGTTATTTAACAATAAAGAATATCTTGCCTGAATCATGCTTCCCTAACCCCTGGAGGCAGAGGGGAATCTCAGTTCAGCCAGTCCTGCCGATACAATTTAAAACGTGATCCATTTGTGTAATTTGTTAACAAGATTAGAGGATGCTTCTTAGAAGAGAAAACATTTCTAGCATAAAATTTCTGGGAATAAAAAATTTTCCCGAAAACAGATATTTGCTTGTCTATTTACCTTTCTGTAGAAATGGAAAATAGGTCATTGCTTTTGTATTTTTAGTGTTAAATTCTTTTCAAGGAACAATAAAAGACAGCAAATAAACCAATCTCTTCTTTAAGTAGTCCTAGATTCTTTTAGCAAATCCATTTAGCCAAAAGAATCATTGCAAATGAAAACCAAGAGCCAAGGATTGGAACAGTATTGCTCTTTTCCTCAAACATCAAGTGGACAAGTAATCTGTGCTACTCTTAGAATTAACTAATAGACATAAACTGTTTTAAAGTCTCTGATAATTCTGAAACTTGTTTAGTAGCTCATCAATGTGGACACCAGCCATCTTTAGAAAAACTGCAATGAAAATTATGCCTGTTAAAAGGATTGGTATGTTCAGGCAGAAGCAGTGTGGCATAGGAATTAAAAGAGTGTGTTCTGGTTTTGGGCTGCTCATGTTGGCATCCAGCAGTTACTGGCAGAGTGACTATGCTCCCTGTGACTTGGTTTCCCCATCTGTAGATACAAGATAACCTGTTACTTTATCTCACAAGATTGTGCTGAGTCTCATTCCATTCTCTCATTTTAGCACACACTCACATAGTGTGCTCTGTGCCAGGCACTGTTCGAAGACCCTTAAGATATTAACTTGTTTAATTTTGATATCTTTTTAAACTATATTCTATTATTTAATAACATTTAACCACGGAGAGGTTAAATAACTTGAGTTAATACATACAACATGGGCTGAGCTTTGTGGCTCACGCCTGTAATCCTAGCACTCTGGGAGGCCAAGGTGGGAGGATCGCTTGAGCTCAGGAGTTCGAGACCAGCCTGAGTAAGAGTCAGACCCCATCTCTACCAAAAATAGAAAAAATTAGCCAGGTGAGGTGGTGTGCACCTGTAGTCCCAGCTACTCAGGAGGCTGAGGCAAGAGGATCACTTGAGCCCAGGAGTTTGAGGTTTCTGTGAGCTAGGCTGATGCCATGGCGCTCTGGCCCTCTAGCCTGGGCAACAGAGCAAGACTCTGTCTCAAAAATAAAAAAATAAAATTAAAATTAAAAAAATACATACAACCTGTTTAAGTGAGTGCCTGGTAGACAGGAAATGCCTGATGTCAGCCATTATAGAGCGATACTCTCCTATACAATCCTTTTTCATAGCAGGTACTTGGCTGAAATTGTCTGTGATGCTCAGATGAGGACCTGTAGCACATCACGCAGTAGGTATTCAGAAAATGATGATGAAATTGCAACTATAATGTCTCCTCTTCATGATCTACACATCCTTTTCAATACACAAGACGTTGATTATAAAGAATAACATGAACCATCAGTTGTACCCTGACCTTTTGTCCCACCCAGACAACCCAGTCCCACTCCCACGTCACACTAAGCCTTGAGTTTGAGGATACTCACCATCACCCTCTTCTTCCTGGTTTTATCTTGAGGACTCAAGGATTGAAGTCAGGCAGCGGGACTCAATTTCCATGTGGACCAAGGGGACGTTTTGAAGCCTCCACTAGGGGGCGCGTGATCAACAGGCCAAAGAAGGCCAACAAGATGGTTGAAAATATGAGAGAAAACAGTTTCTGGAAGAGCTGTGAACCTAGATGGGGAAATTCCCATTCTTCACATCCTTGGCTTGCCAGATGAACACAGAGGACTTTTCTCAGTTAGCTTCTACACAAAGGTCGAAATTTTGTCCCAGGAGAGAGTGATCTAAAATAAGGAGTTAGGGGTTCCTTGCCTGTTGAGAGAGGTCCCAGTGCAGTGCCACCCTAACAGAGAGCCCGGCATTGCCAAGGACTCTGCAGCCCCGGCCAGGCTTGGTACTTTGGAGCTGCTGTGCTCCCAGACCCAGTGACAGTGGGTTCAGAGGGTGGAAGAGAAGAGAGGCCAAGCGTGGCCAATCCAACCTGCTCTGGAAATGCAGCCAGCAAACCCCACCAAGAATCAGAGGACAGAAACTGAGACTCTTTGGGGATTACTTTATACCTAACAGGACTTATATATCTGCTGTATATACATAGACAGTCCTACTAAATAGCTACTCACTTTATTTTATTCAGAACAATTGTTGAAATCTTGCTCTTCTTAGCATTCCTCTAACAATTTTTACCCTTCTGGCAGCTTTTCCTGATATTTCTCCCTTCATTTCTTAATGAGATTTAAAGAATCCTGGAGGAGTTGAAAATAAAAAGTAAAGCTCTTGTTGAACTCTAGTAACCCAACCTGAAATGTGAATTGCCCGTAAGCCTTTATTACTGAAAACCTGTCTCTCCACTTCTGTGTGGACGAGTTCCCAAGGTCTAGGATCTTCAGGATCTTTAGAGCTGGAATTTCAACCCCATTTCTTCTCTCTCCCCATCAAGGAGCCACACCAAACTTGGCTCTGGTAGGGCCTTTGTGTGGTAAGATGTTGGCAATAATAAACCTGCATATTCCATCTTTGCCTAGAAAATAGGAGGAGGAATCTCTTTTCCTTTTTGATGGCTATTTGGAAATCTTAGAGTGGGAGGGGGTAGGCTTTTAGGACTCCAATTCTTAGAATGGTTTGGGAGAGGCTCAGAAATTCTTGGAACACCTCTGACTTCCCACAAATCATGGTTCATATTCTATCTAGGTCCCTACTACATATCCACACAAAAAGTATTGAAGATGGCAGGAATGAGGGAAGGAAATCTGCACACATCTACTATATTCCATCATTTTACATAAATTATCTCATTTAATCCCCCAGCATTCTTCCCAGCAGAAATTATTATTCCCATTTTACAGATGAGGAAACTGAGGCAGAGAGCTGTGCAACAACTCAGGTAGGTTCATACATAAGTAACGGCAGGGGTTGGATTTGAACTGAGAGTCTTATTTTAAAGACCACCTGTTTATTAATAAAATTATAACTGCCTCTCCTGAGGTTCTTGCCATTCCTCTTTAGGGAGTGAAGGAGGAGGAAGTGGTTTAGACAAGATTTTTGGAAAACGGTAGTCAGTACATGATGAGATAAGCAGTCTGGAAGCCTAAGGGGGCGGGATGGAGGAGGCGGTTAAAGGGAGGCATGACAGGCAAACTACTGGTGTTGAAGACTAGATGTCAACACAGGCAAGGAATGGGGCTTGAGGCTAGGGTACTCAGCCAGACTTCCTGCCCCCCTGACCCTTCGCCTGAGGCATCATGGCAACAGTCATATTTACACATGACCTGATTCCTCCCCTCCCAATAAACAAAGCGTCTATGAAGTTGTTTATGGTTTCCTAAATTAACTCCATTGCCAATATGGCCTAAATAATGAGTGTGTCTTTGCTTACTCATCTCCAAATCTTTCCAGTGGTTTCTGGAAGCCTCCTTGGCCCCACCAGGCATAGAAAGCTCTGGAGTGCTGACCTGGTTTGCAGCATTTGGAGATGATCCCTTAACTTCAACAAATTCGATTTACCAAGCTTCTGACAATAGGCAAACAGGCATGTTAGGTCAGAGACTTTGCACAGAGCTGAATTCCGTTCCTGTTTCTACTTTGTGTGGTTTGGCGACCCTCCTGAATTTCTCTGCATCCTCAGGTGACTCACCTGTTAAAAATGAGATAAGGACTTCTTCCTCACAAAGATATGTAAAACCAGTGCTCAGTAATGGTAACTTTTGAGGCTATTGTTGAGCTGGGTTTTCTGATGTGTATTGGAGGTACAAAGCCAGATCTTGCTCTCAAGAGGCTCTCCGTATAGTGGAAGAGACGTGCTCATAGGCAGAATAATGAAATTCCAGAGTGAGAACTACATCAACAACATGTGGACAAGGTAAAGGGGTAGAACCACAAAGAGGGGAATGAGGCCAGCCCAGGTAGGGGTGGGGCGAGACAACTTCCTGGAGATCATGATCAAAGGCATGGGCAGATGCCCAACTTCGGTTAATCTGCAGCCACAACTTGGATGGCCAAGATTTCATCAAAGGATGCCAGCTATTTGCTTCCTGGACTCCTTGCTCGTTAGCCTTGCTTTGAAAGCAAAAGACTTTCTATTAAAGTCAAAGGCTTCCTTCAAGAGGAGTTATGGATTCTGAAATAATCTGGTTCCAACCACCCTAAGTTAAAAGCAACACACATTTAAAAAGCTGGTTAGGGTTCAGAAAATTGGAGACGATCGTGAAGGAAGAAGTTAAGTACCTACTGTGCCTATGTGGAAGATGGCAGGTAGGAATTAATATTTTTGAGGACCTCATATACACCATGCACTGTCATGTAATTATTACCTCATTTAATCCTCATAGGCACCCTGTGAAGGTTTTACTATCCCTCTCTTACAGATGAGAAAACCAAGACTTGCAGTGTTAAAGATGTGTGAGAATCTAAGAGGGTTGCACAGCTAAGCAAGTAGTAGAATCAGTATTAAAACCCAAGTTTGTTTTTGTCCAAAGCACATGCCTGTGCCAGGCAATCTCCCAAACACGTATTTACACATGACTCTTCTCCTTCCTTTTCCAAGAACCATGGTATTTATGAAATTGTTTGTGGTTTTCTAACTTGTGCCAACCTGGCTCAAATGGTGAGTGCTTTTTTAAGCATAAACATGAGAGGTGCCCTTGAATCTTTCAATATATCTATCACAGATTGATTGTACTAATGATCCTGATAACTGGCCTCTTTATAGTCAGAGTCTTTGTAATGTGACTTTGCAGCTTCTCCCATTAGAAGGTAGAATCTATTTCCCTTCCTTTAAATCTGGGCTGCTCTTGTGATTTGCTTTGGCCAATAGAACATGGTGGAATGATAGAGTGCTAGTTCTGGGCCTTCGTCTTGAGAAGACTTGTGAGCATCTGCTGTCACTTGGAACCCTCCCAGGCCTGGACCAGCCAGGCGTGGGCATGTGAGAGACACATGGAAAGAGGCTCAAATCATCCCAGATGAAGCCATCCTAGATCAGACAGCTTCTAGCAGACCTGTCTGTTGACCACACACACAGGCATGAGTCAACTCAGCCCTGCCCAGAACAGCAGAAGCACCCAGTCAACTGGTGGACTCATGAGAAATAAATAACTACATGTTTGCTGTTTGATGCTACTAATTTTGAAGTGTTTTTTTAATGCATCAGTAGTTACTTGATATAACCAAAAAGTAATTGTCTTTTTAATTAGAGGTCAATAAAGGGAAAACATTGATTCAATTAATAGTCAGTACTCCAATTGGGACTGATTGTTTTCTAGATCTGCTGTAAGCTGTCATCTCAGAATCTCCCTTTATCATCATCTTAGGAATGCCCTTTACTTTGTTTTCTGAGACTTGTGCCTTCCCCTTTCTTGGTAACTCCCTTGTTTTGATGGAGTACATCCATTGGGAGTTGCCTGAGAATGAGTGAATAGTTTTGGAGACTATGCACACCTAAAATGTCTTTATTCTACCCTTGTACTTAATTTGTGGTTCGGCTAAGTTAGAATTCTAGCTTGGAAACAACTCTCTCAGAATTTTGAAGGCACTGTTTCATAGTCTTCTATCTTCTAATGCAGCTGTTGAGAAGTCTGATTCTATTCTGATTCTTTTGTTTTGTTTTGTTTTGCTTGGTTTTTGTTTTTATTTTTATTTATTTATTTATTTTATTTCAGCATATTACAGGGGTACAAATGTTTGATCCCCTATATGATACCTATTTTTCCTTTCTAGAAGCTTATAGGATCATCTCTTTGCCCTAAATATTATGAATTTTTAAGATAATGTCCATTAGTGTTAAGTCTGTTTTCATCCATTGCACTAAGCACTCACTTGGCCCTTAGTCAAGATATTCATGTTCTCAAATTGGGGAAATTTTTCTTGATTTATTTCTTAGATGATTTATCTCTATTCATTTTCTTTGTTTTCTCTGTCACTCCAATTATAATAGGTGCATGTTAAATTTCCTGTACTGGGTCTCAATCTTTCTAATACGGTCCCCTCTGTTTCCATTTCTTTCTTTTTGTTCTATTTTCTGGGGTATTTCTTCAGTTTTACCTTCCAAGCCTTCTGTGAAGTTTATTTTTTAAATTTGTCATTGCACATTTAAATGTTTAAAAGCTCCTTTGTCAGGTGTTCTCTGTATGTTCCTCTTCATGCTAGCATTGTGTTTTTGCTTCGTAGACACATTATCTCCTCTTATCTTGCTGAAGCTATTAATGGTCATTTTTTAAAAAAATTTCTTCTCTGTGAAGTTTTTTTTCTGTCAAGTTGTTCTTTCCTGTGCGCCTTAGTCCCTGTCTTTAATACTGACACCTTCTTCAAATGTCTGGTGCTACTTGGCTGTGGCTCATGTGTGAGAGTGAGCCACACGAAGCGGACCGAGAGTGCTGTGTGTCTGGTGGGGGTTGAGATGAGATATTCACTGTAGATTTCTTGGTTGGGTCACGTCCTGGGGGAACTACCACGTTAGTATCTTCAGGGTTTTCTCTCAGGCTTCTAAGATTCCCCAGGAAGACCGAGCTTCTGCCTGAAGGATATATGCCTAGCTGCCAGAATTCTGGGAGCCAAGTTGGGGGGCGACGTCTAAGGAGTCTCAGTATTCCTTAGGCATGGTTTCACTATTTCAGTATGGAATTTCTAATGTCAACTGTGTACATCATGCTGCCCTTTAACCAGAGACTTTCTATTTTGCCCTCTCCAGAATATAAACTCCCAGACTTTTGCTGAGATTGGGAAAGAACAGGACTCAGCTACATAGAGTAGGGAAGGGGACCTGGGGCTCTAACTGCTTCTTAAATAGACTTTAAGCCTATTCTAATTGTAGCCTCATCTTCCCCGCCACTTCCAGAGTAGCTAATGAGACTTTTGGTGGTTCTGCCACATCAGTACAGTGGCTTCTCGACTTTCACCACCGCTGGCTTCGGATTCAGTTTTTCCAGATTTGTTCAGTTTTACTAATTAGCCACCACTTTTCAGCTTCAAATTTTTGTTGCTATTGTTTCTTCTTGCAAGCTCTTCAACTCCTTTGTTTTATTCCTTTTGGGGATATCTCTTCGTTGTCTTTTTAAAGATTTAAATGGGGAAATGGAGTCTCTTCACTCTCCTCTGTTTAACTGGAAGTTCAGGAGTAGTTCTTGGCTTTTAAAGAAATAAATACTTCATAGCATCTCATTTAGTTTGAAAAATGTGGACCACACACCTCCTATGGAAAATCAAACTTTCTCCATAAGAAGACTCTCAAGTGATGGAAACCTATGATTTTTCCTTTTAGAAAAAAATGAGATGAGTGTGAGCTTCAGCTACCTCAGAAACCTTTGACTTTGTGATTCTAGATCACCCAGACAGCCAGATAATCACAGTTCTGCCCCTCTCAGCCTCCCATCCCCTTAAATTAGAGACTCCTGAGTCCATTTTCTTTAGTCTTTTAATGTCAGCCTTTTAATATTTTCCAATAAGTGCTTTCAACTGAGCAACATACATATCATGCTTTCCTAATTATTATTGGTCCATCAATAAATATACAAAAACCATAAGAAGGGTGTGCTCTGAAAAATCGAAGTAGCAATAACAATGGTCATTGTACAGTACATGCATGAACAATGAGCTATTCTTTAAAAATTTAACACAAATGATTTGCAAAAAGACATATCTGTGACAGAAAGGTGAATGGACCATGTTATTCTTGTCCTTAAGTATATTTTACTTTTCCAGAGAAGTAGAATGTTTCCTTCCTTCTACTCCTCTGCTGTAGAATGTTGGCTATAAAATCAATTCTTGGTGTTATGGACCTCCATGGAAAACTTTTTGAAGGGTTCTGCTGGAAAAATCCATTCTGCTAGACTGGAAATACGCATTTGAAGGTGTCTTTTGCCTCATTTGATTTTTTATTCAGAGCTAAATTTAAGAGAAGCCCTCAGGAGACATAAAAGATTTACAATTGCAGGAAAAACTACATCTTAAGCTCCCAGGTTGCTTTGCAAAATAATTAAATTCTGGCCCCTTACTTTTATCGATAAGACCCAGTTTAATGTATTAGCCCAGGTCACCTGGCAAATCACTGGTAGGAATGTAGTCAAGTTGTGCTTCCAAAGTTATGGCCATTATGCCAAGGGGGTGAGAAGGCATTCTAGTCCATGAACTTCAGGCAATATTTCAGGGTTATAACAAAGACTTGGACAGCTCTCCACTCATGGTGGCCACAGAAGGGAAGCTCTAGACCTCCCTTATTTCTATCTTGAGAACACAGAGGTATAGCCAAGTGGGAGACTACAATAATAATAAAAGGAAAGATGATATTTTATTCCAAAATAAAGTTGAAAACAATCTCCTATTCTAGCCTATTTGTTGGGCATGTCTAGAATGGGTGGAAAACCATCCCTAGCTGTGAAACTTGTGTGACTATCCATGGCCCCAAGCAAAATCTGGGGAACAGGTAGAACCTGGCACAGCCCTCTTGACTCTGGTCTCCGAGCGGCTTGTTGCATTTGGGTTAAAGAGCCTGAGTGAGCCTGTTTGGGTCTGTGGCAGACCTAAGAAAGCTCTGGGAAAATAAGGGGCAGTTAACACTAGTGGCAGTAACAACAGAGAGTGGTCTAATGTCTTCTTCTTTCAACTTGAAAAGAAAATATAAAGAAAGCTGGACAGCTGAATATGGAACTGGCCAATGATATTCACAGAGGAAGAGCAAGGAGGTTTTTCAAGATCATGGGGCAGGGGTGGAGGGAGGGAGGAGAGAGGATAGATGTGGAAGAGCAGAGGTTGGGAATCAGTGCAGAAAGTCGGCATCTCTGCTTTAAAGATACCCTTCAGATTAACTCTTTGTATAAACCCAGCCCTGTTTTAGGTTGGAGCTTTTCTTCTTCTTCTTTTTGCTTTGTGGTCTGAGAAACATTGCCTGTAAGTCTGTAAGTTTGGGTAACAAGTGACCCTTTATGGGAGCCTAAGAAAGGGGGTCCCACTTTAGAGGAACCCTTACTTTAATAGAGTCAATGATTTCTATTGCAAGTGGCCTTTGGAAGTTCCAGGACCAATGGGACATCCTGACTAATGAATAATGCCACAAAGAATGGCCAAGTGGGGGAAAACATGAGGTCAGAGGATAAAGCTATTATTCACTTATTTGGTCCTAAGCTTGCCTATCTGGTGATAAGATTCCAATGGTGGGAAGCCCTGTAACCTTTGAGGGACTTCCCAGGCACTTAACTCATCCTGAATAGCAACTACCTCAGGGACAGACAGAAGCTTGTTAAAGTGCATACACCTGCAGCCATAACAATACTCCAACAAGAGCTATATTCATCCTCCTCTGCCACAAGCCATCCAATCAGTTGGCCACTGACCATACTTTTTCATTTCTATTGGCTTTTCCTTTTATTATCAGATGTCAAAAGGCACTTCTGTATCATTTATGGAAATCACTAATAGGGTTAGCGTCTATGAAATGGGACCCCACAAATGACAGGTCATGCAAACTTAATGTGGCTATTCAAAGCTCTTCACGAGAGAGAAAAGGTGGTTGTTAAACCACAAAAGTGGCTGAAGCTCCTCTGCTCACAATTCTGACTCCAGGACAGGACAGAACGACTTTGGACAGCTCAGAAATCAAACAGTGCTGTCTTCCTTGATTTCCTATGAGATTTGGCTGAGTGGGTCTGAGTGGGGGCTGAGGGGCTCAGAGATGAAGACTTTAAGGAGTCTTCCTCCCATTCTCAGATCTTCCTGGTGAGCTCTAGGGACCCAGATCTTGCTGGTTTAGAAACTGAAGGATCACAGCACAAAAGGTTAAGATGGAAGAAGTACAGATGTTTATTATGACTCAGTTTGAACCCCTTTATGCCTCTGACAAAATAACTTTAAAAAATCAAACTGATCAAAGGACCTCCAGGGTTAATATCTCAAAAACACAGATAAATAGCTTACTACAGATAAATAGCTTCACCCTTTGGGTGTCTCCCAGAAGCATCTGAAAAATTTCTAGGAGGTCTGTAGAAGGGGATGTATAACCGGTACACCCCAATCCCCAAACCCACAGGGAAGCAATGCCCGAGGATTGGGCTGCTGAGGGGGCAAAAAGGACACAATCAAATTTCCTCCCAGGAACCAATCCCTCTTAGCCCTGGGGAATGTCCTTAGTTGATGGCTGTTACCTGGGAGTAGGGCTGGGGAAGGCTGGGGATCAGGAATATGTATTCGTAGCTTTTGTTAGAAGCCATCCTTAGCACACCCAGGGGAGGAAAGGCCTCTAGGCGGGAACTGGAACAGTCACTGATTATTAACTGGGCCCTCATTTCAGAAAGCAATGCTGTTTTTATAAATTGGACCTGACTTTAAAAAACAAAACACAAAAAACAAAAAGGAATGGAAAATTTTATGCTAAAAAAAGATTCCCAATGAAACAATCAGTAGCACATTGCATCCATTAAATGTCCCAGTTCCCTGTAACATAGTCATGTCTCCAACTGTTGTTTCTTTTCAAGATAACGGTGTCAGCGTTACACCCCAATCTTCATGTCCACATTCTGCAGGTTCCGCGTCTCATCGGCTGTCATAAACTGGTCTGGGGTCTCCGATGGCTCCTTGTTCACCAAATGCACCATTTCCTGAGACTTGCTGGCTTCTCCGTTGAGTCCACTCGGCTTTCTGTCCTCCACAGCTCCATTGCCATTGTTGATAACCAGCTTTTTCTTCTGTCCGCACCTAATAAGTTTTGGAAAATCATATGAGACAGGTGCAACGACTGAGTCATCACCATGATGATCATCGCCCTTGTGGAGCATCATCAAGATCATCGCTGTGGTTTATGATGGTCTTAGCACGGGCCAAGCACTGTGCTGGGTGCCTTCTTGACTTTATCTAAATGACTGTTAACAACCAGCACTTCTCCAAGTTAGGTCCCTGTGCCAGAAGTAAAAACGTCATCTGCGAACTTGCTAGAAATGCAAATTGCTAGTCCCAGCCCAGACCTATTGAATCAGAAAACTCTAGGGCTGGGGCCCAGGGTCTGTGGTTTAACAAGCCCTCAGGGGGCTTCTGATACACAGTCAAGTTTGAGAATCGGCACCCACAACTCCAGGAAGCCAGTGCTATTATCATTCCCCTGTTACAGGTAAAGAAGCCTTAAGGATCAGAAAATTCAGTAACTTGCTCCCCAAGTTACTGAGCAAGTAATAAAAGAGTCAGGATTCAAACCCTGCTCTGCCTGACTCCCAAGTTCTAGTTCTCCTTCCACCATACCGCGCAGTGGAAATGTTTGCTTCTTTTAATCACTCGAGCAGTTTCTGCAAGCTGAGCTAAACCATCATCAACAGAATGATTGTAAATCATTCTGATATGTGTATTCAAGAAAGTCCTGTTACTTCCTCTTCCAGTCAACGCTTTGTTGGCCTTGCCAGTGTTATTATTACAAGCACTGGGAAAATAAAACATTTTTCTAGAAGTATAAGGTCATATTGATGTTCCCCTAATGTTGGTTAACTTCCATGTAATCCTGGCATAGGAAGTTTAACAACATAAGACAAAGTGTTCACTGTTGCTTTAAGGTTTCTCAAACGTTACTTAAAATTTAGATGCAGAAGAGGGTTTCTGTGAAAGAGCATGACCTTGATCTTATCCCCAGGTACTGTCCATTGTCTCACCCCACCCAGCCTGGCGAAATGCTTCCTCTTTCCTGTAACACATCACTGCTACGCATATCGGTGTCCCATTATGCTTAATGGAAGCAAAGTTGCACAGCCTCACAACTACAAGCGAGATGGGGTTGGGGGGAAGTGGACTAACATTTATCGGACACCTCCTGAATGCCAGACACCTTATCAGTAATTTCCTATAATTCTTAGAATAATCCCACAAAGCAGCTACTATCCCCATTGTAGAGCAGTGGACGTTGAGACCCAGAGAAGTTTAATAACTTGCTGGAGGTCACACAGGGAGTAAGACTGACAGAGTCAATATACAAATCTAGGCCTTTATGACCCACAGCCTGGCTCTGCCTGGCTCTACTCATGCTGCCCACCATCTGGAGATTTGGAAACATATGAAGTTGGAATTGTTCACTTTGCTGCTAGATATTTGGGAGCGGTAGAGACAAAGCCTCTATTATTCATGATCATGGGCCATTCCTTGTAAAACTGCCAAGGCCATAAAACTTAGTCTCTTGTTTGGGGAAGTGGAAATTATACCTCCTCAACAAGAGGTAGATCCTGTCTCCTCTGGCATGAGGCTTGGTGAGGGTTGAGGAGGAGGACGTGTGAACCATGAAACAGATTCACAGAGGCTGGGCATAGGGATGGAGACCACATAGACAGCAGAGCACATTGGTCAAGAGGAGGGCTTTAAAAGACCTGGTTTTGAGACCTTACTGCTGTGTGACCCGGGGCAAATCACTTAACCTCTCTGAGCCTCAGTTTTGCATCTGTAACATCAGGTTATTAAGAGTACCAATTACCACAGGAGGGTGAAAAGTCCTTGAAACAAGGCCCGGCACTCAATAAATGAGTCTATTATTGTTGTTGTTGCTCTTACGAACAATGTGGGGCAACAAAAAACTAAGGCCTTGTGAATAAGCACTTAGAACAGTGTCTGGAACTCAGTAAGTGTTCAAGAAGTGCTGGCTGTATTTGTTAATATTACGAGATCCACAAGAAATCAATTTCACTTGTTTCTTCTGGCTACCGCCATCTGCCTTGCTAGATTTACTATGAAGACGCCTTAAAAGGCTGAAGGCAGAATGCTGCTTGTATTATTTAACATTCTCAGGTGCTACCATGTATTCTTTGGAGGAAAGTTGCCTAATTAAAGTAATTCCCATTTGCCTACCCAATGGGTAGTTGAGAGGTGGAATGAAATACTGTGGGCAAGTAACTGATGAGCATAAAAATATGCCTGTGTATGGGCCTGGGTGGAGACGAATGTTATTAATCTAAATGAAGCTGATTTTGAAAGGAGATAACACCCAACCTGCAGAACATGGCAATGTCGTGCTTGGGCTTGGACTTACCCCATTTGCCTTTGCAATTACGTGTCTCTGTTATCTGAGTCTTTCAGGAGGATAGGACCATTCTCATAAATAACTCAGTCTGATGTTTGGTGCTCTAAGCGTCTACTAAGTGCTTTTAAAAGACAAATTCTAATTTTTTCATTCTTCTTAGTTATAGGAGTTCAAGAAGGAACACTAGAGCCAAAGGTGCTCCCGAGATGGAGCCCAACCTCTTCCTTATGGAAACGAGACACTGAGTCCAAGAAGTCCAGGGTATTGTCTAAAGCCACTGCTAGTGACGGCACTGCCAGAATCACAACTTGGATTTTCTGACTGCAAAGATCAGAGGTCCCCAGTGAACTGCATATTACCTTTATCTCCTCTTCCCTTAAATCTCAGGCATTAGCTGAGCATATGACAACCACACGATGTGGAAAGAACCAGACTGGGACCTCACCAAAGAAGGTGGACAGAGTGGGTGGGATTTAGAAACTGGGCGACATGTATTTAGGGCACAGTGGAATTTATCTTAAAAGACTTCAGTTACTTAACAACTGATCTCATGTCTCTTCTACCTAGCCACCCTTAAAGATATTTAGGGATTTATTTTGCATCGTTTTAGAGCAGTGCCGCCCAATACAGTAACCAGCAGCCACATGTGGCTATTTAAATTTAAATGAATTAAAATTCAATAAAATTAAAAATTCACTTCAGTTGAACTAGCCAGAGCTCGAGTGTTCTGCCAGAAGTAGCTAGTGGTTATGTATCAGACATGTGCAGATATAAAACATTTCCATCATAACAGAAAATTCAGTTGGATAGCACCATTCTAGACAGCAGGATGAGGTCAGGTGAGTGTAGATTACAGGGAGCTAGGCTGTAGCATAAGAAAAGGAAGGCACTTCTAGTTCATGGAGATTTATAGAGGGGACCTAAGCAAGCAGAGTATGGGTGACACCCTGCTGGGGTTTATAGAAAAGATGACTATTCCCATTAAAGTGAAGGCTGGAGGATGCCTCTTCTGCACAATCAGCACAGAAACATTTTTAAATCATTCCTGTGTTGTGAAGCCTTCCCTGGTAAAGTCCTCCTATTTTTTCTTCTCTTCAGACAAATCAGATAGATTCTCTAAGGCAAAGGATTCTTCTTCTCTCGGGCCTCATCCAATATCTATCGACCCCACTGACACCTGAAACAATTGCTTGCTCTCAAGGAGAGTGAACAAAGTACGGTTTCCATCGGGAAGCCATCATTCAGGACTCAGGTGACATGAAGAAAGAAAAGAAAGCTGTTGCGAATGATGGCAGGGGTGTGAAAAGCTGAAGAAATAACAGAACCCCCTAAACCAGCATCTTCAAGACGACACGACTCACAGATCACTTCGTCATGGGAGTCTTTGGTCAATCCTTACACGCCCACTTCAGGGACTAACGCTTTTCCACTTTTGTCGTTAAACCGTAATTCATATAACAACAATGCCTGGCACAGAGAATGTTTTCAGTAAATATTAGCTGACTCAAATTTAGCAGGCCAATACTGCCACTAAACCTCAAGATTCTTTTAGGAAATGGAAGGTACTCTTCTCGTGTTTTACTTCCCTTCCTCCTCGCTGGTGCCCATAGTCGTAGGTGCCACTCGAAAGATGTTTGCTGAATACATGAACCCCTGTGGGAGGCCCCCTTTTCGATCAAACTTTCCTTGATGAAAATAGGATTCTCTATCTCTCTTAAATGTAACGCTCAAAGCAGCAAGGCCCCAGCCTTTCAAGAAGATTAGAAATGGGTTGTCAGCTTTAGAAACACATTAAGGGGCCCATGCAGCCGTTAACCACCCTTTAGCTGCGTGGCAAATCTGTTTTCAATTATCAAATCAGGACATAGTAATTTATGGCGTCCAAGCAACTACTTTCCCGGTGAGATACTCGCTGTGCTGGTTCCTGTGTGTCCCTGTTTGCCTGTTGCTAGGGCGACTGCCTGTCTTGGGAGGCGGGAGAGGGTAGCAAGGAGGCCCCTTCTCTGCTGCAGACAAGACAGGGAGTGACGTGGGAGCCACCCAGCCACAATGCATGGGCTCCAGCTGCTCTCGGGGACAGCTGAGATGCTTCTCCTAGGTCTCCCCCACATCGACAGCTTACGAGCCAACATTGCCATGGTGACATGTGCAAAGCTTAAGGATTGTGTATGTGAGCAAAAGTGGTGCATTCTAGGGCCTGGAACAAAAGGGCTGGTTCCAAACAATAGGAAATTCATATTTAATTGAGCAAAAGCAATCCAAGGGAAAATAAGGAAGCTGAGGGGAAGTATAAAGACTCTTTGTAAGGACTCCCCCAAGTCACGTTATTTAAATTCAACTAAAAAAAAGATCTCTTTCCATTTAATCATAGGAGCCATTTAGGAGGTCTTTTAAATTTTTTGCCCTAGTTTTTGTTCCTTATGTAATCTGCTATCATGACTCCTTTTTTTTTATTATGCCCTCAAACATATAGATAGCAGCACAGTTATTTGATTTCAACATAGCACTTCTATTAACTTGTACCAGTGTAAAACGGCATTATCTGATTTTCTCAGATAATTAGAGAGGCTCCATGGGCTGCGCCTGGCATTGAAATTAGCTGTTCGATGCTTTCCAAAAGCCAACAAGAAAGAGTCTATAATTCCCTTTATGTCTTCTCCCAAACTGAAGGCCCTTTTCTGTCCTGTGAGATAATCTAGGGTCAATAAACGTCACCCTGCTTGGAAATAAGATTCTTTTACCTTATAAGAAGTAATCTCAAGGGATTCAAAAGGTTTAACGTTCCCATGCATATGCTCGGAGAAAAATCACGTATCTTCAAAGCATCATGAATAGGAGATTTAGACTTACACTTTTGGAGCAGCCCTGTTAAATAAAGTTCATGTCCTCTGTTGATAGAATTATTATTTTCCTTCATTTCACTTTAGGCAATGTTATTTCCGGAATCTGGTCATGGCTAAACCAGGCGTGTGTGTGTGTGTGTGCGTGTGTGTGTGTGTGTGTGTGTACATCATGTAAATAACCTCCAAAACCTCCAGGACTTGGTTGGGGTAGGGAGAGAGAGTGGCTTTTAAAGATATGAAAACAGCCCACATGCTGGTTCTAAGAGCTGACTGTGTTCGTTCAGACTTTCCTAAAAAGAAAACCTCTTCATTGTTTCATAGACCTCACAGTTAGGAAGCTCTTCCTAGGCTATAACCAGAATCCTTTCAACTGTAGCTTCTAGGATATAGAAGATACCATCATTATGAAAACAAACAACACACAGAAACACAAAACCAATGCCCGCTTTGGGTAAGGTTCTCAAAGGATCTGTGGGCCTCAGATAGGCTACAGGGGATGACCAATCCCTAAATCTTTATACAACATTTTGTGTGTTGTGAATGTGCTTGCTATTTGTTTAATGACTCAATGAATGAATATATACTTTTATATGCCTTTCTGGTGAGAGATTTCATGACTTTTATCAGATAGAGTTTCCATGAAGTTTAACTCTGAAGAAATTAAAAACCACAAGATTCAACCACTATTTAAAAGTGATGGTCAAAACAATGAGATGTGTCTTCATTCTCCAAATAAAGAGACAGACAAGAGTTTCTTAAACTGTACCCTGCACACAAATTCTTGGAATCTTGTTAGAATGCAGATGCACATAGGAGGTCTGGCCTTGGGTTGAGATTCTGCATTTCTAACAAGCTTCCAGGGTGCCCAGGCTGCTGGTTCCAGGGACTATGCTCTGAGCAGCAATATAAAGCCTATGCCTAAATGATGTTCTTTCCAAGTTGAAATCCCTGAGGGACAACCCCTTACCTTCTTCGACTGTTGACAGCAATGCAAACTGCAAGGATCAAAGCCAAGGCCAACAGGGATGCCAAGATGATCAGCCATTCTGGTGTGAGTAGACCAAAAGACAGGTATGAGCTTCAGGAATATGCTTTGTAAAAACAAAAATGCACTCTATAAATTGACCCGGTCCAAACAAGAACCATAGTCCTCACTGCAGAAGGGTCTGACCAATAGCTTCAGCCAATAGGCGGATAATTCTGGAAGAGCAATTTTGCTTTAAGTGTTTGTCCAACAGGCTTCTTGCTTTAATCTTCCATCACCAGTCAGGATTTTCAAGTTCCCCCAAGAGAAACATGTTTCCAAAAGTTGAAACTTGTAGATGCCTTTGGTGCAATATTATTAAGTAGATTAAAGGAAAGTCTGTGTCCTTTGAAAGGAACATTCTTTTCCTACATAAGAGCACCCAGCTTACATTTTATTAAGAAACAAAAATGGAAGCCACATTCTGTTAACAGTGTGTAGAGCAAAGGAAACTCCAGCGGAGGGTGGAAGGAGAGTGAACTTGTGCACACTCATCGGAGGGTCATTTGGCAACACTTGATAACAGCCTTCAAAATATTCATGCCTTTGATCCAGGAGTTACACTTCCAGGAATTTATAGGACCTCAGAATTGGCTATAAAGATGTTTATCACTTTGCTATTTATAATAGTAAAAGTTGGAAACAACCTAATATCCAAAAGTAAGGAATTGGTTAAATAAGTTAGGGCATGTGTATTATGTACTACGATATGGCAAAAAATATTTTATATATTTAATGATATGCAAAGCTGTGGCCAACCAGCAGGGAATGTTTACTAAACAGCATGTATGAATCATATTTTGGTTCATAAATTACATTGAAAAATGACAGGAAGGACATATAATAAAATACAGTAACCACGGCATTTCTGGATGGTGAGATAGATAACAAATGATTTATATTTTCATCCTTCTATCTAGCTGTATTTTCTAAAATATCTTCAGTAATTATGTGTCACTTGTGGGCTAATAAAATATCATGCACATGTTTTAAAACCAGGCTTTAATAAAATTAAAATATGACTTGACGACTCAAATAAATTCAGTTGCAAAGTGGGTTTATATATCTGTGCAATGAATCGGGGCTTGAGAAAGAAGGATGGCAAGTCATTCACTGTCCCTTTCTCTTTGGAAGTCTTGGTTTTCCTCTGGTTTCCTGCTCGGCACTACCTTTGTCTCACGTCTACCTGGTTTAGAGTCAGGGGCTGAGGAGGGTGGCAGGAAGGTACCCTTGCTGTCCCCTCCTTTCCGCCCCTGCACACCCTGGCCCTGGTCTCCAGCCCCGAGATGTCCCACATGCACTCTCATGAGAGCTGAGAATCCTGATGCCTGATGACAGCCAAGCCTTCCCTCCCCTTCCCCCTCCTCCAGGGCAGCCCACCCCTCTTTCCATCTGCTCTGTCTTCCGGTGCGCCCGGGCAAGCTGTGACAAAGCAGCAAGGCCACAACCCATTCTTCTCTTTCCCCAGGGGTGACTCACTCTGGAGACCCCTGAAGAAAGGAGAATTAGAAGGGTAATTTACAACCTTAGGGGAACCCTTTTTTTTTTTTTTTTTTTTTGGTAATTTCCCTTTACGAATGCTCAAATTTGACCCCAAGCCAAATAAAGATTTTACATCAAATGCCTGAAATCTTGACGCTCAGGACAGCCAGGTGTCTCAGCTCCCTCACTGCACATGGAACACTTTCTCGGAAAGTTTCTTCTGTCTGGATCAGGAGACAGACCCCCGACAAACACCGTGGTTTGGGGACCTGAAGAATGTTCTCACTCTACCAACACAAATGGCTCTTGAAGCTCCTCCCCATCTGCAATGTGAGAGGCAAATTACATGCTTCACCCTGACCCCAGAGATAAAGGGGAAACTGGCTTGGGACAGGAAGGATCTGGGTATGACACGGAGGCCCCGGCGATCACTCATCTGAGAAGGAAGCTTTAGTACCTAACACGGCACTTCTTTGGGACAGGTCTGAATATGAGCTTAGCCAGTCTAAGGGACCCAGGCAGCAAAGAGTATTCCATCTTTTCCTACCAAGAGGCTGTAGTATTCTCTTCCATCCTTTAACTTCCAAAAAGGAGCAATAGGGTTCAAACGTTGGGCATTTAGGAGAATGTGCTTTCCAACGGGTCTCTTCTTCCTTCCTGGGATGTTCTGAAAAACCTGCTTTCAGTACCTTTTCTGCTTCACAGTTCGAAACTCACCTGGAATTTGGGGTCTCCTCACAGGACCTGAGGTTGTGTTTGCCCCGCCTTCTTGACTCCCACTTGAGTGTCCTAAGGGGACAAAAAACAATACCTCTCAACCAGAGTTTGGAATGCACAACCGTGAGTTCCCCACAGAGCAGCACAGAGGCCCCCTCCACACGTCTGAATCGCTGAGAAGCTATTCAAGGATTAAAGCCACAGATGTTTATAAAATGTTATGTAAAAGATATTCCCCTCAAAAGTTCCATTTGCTTCAGGCTAAGGCTTGAAATGTTAATCTATATCAAGGAACATGAGAATTCTCAGTAGGGGTGTTGTGCAGTGTTGAAGGCTTTGGGCTCAAGAGCTGGGCAGCTCTGGATTCAACTCCTTCATCTGTCTCTTGCTAGCCATGCCATGTGTCCTGGGTCAAGTCACCCTCTCCAAGCCTTGGTCTTTGTCACTCACAAGATGGTGATAGAAACAGAATCCACTTCATCATAATTTTACAGAGGTTAAAGAAGTTCACAATAATGGAAGTCGTGCAGTTTTCTATTTTTAATTTAGGATGTTGCTACTCAAAGTGTGGTCCCTGGACCAGCAACATAGACATCCCTTGGAAGAGTGCTATGCATGCGGAATCTCAGGCCTCCTCCCACACCAACCAAATCAGAATCTTCATTTTAACAAGCTCCCTAGGGAATTCGTGTGTTCCATAAAGTCCAAAGAGAATCTGAAAATGCCATCTAGTATCATAGAAGCCAACATCAACACTAACAAATAAGGGTTTGGGGTGGGCAGTGGCTTTTCCTATGAAAAACCACCCTACTAGAGTTCCTTCTGATATATCACTGAAACACATCTTGATGGAAGAATCAACATTTTGTACTGCTAAAAACAAAATAAGGAAATGAACAAAAAAGACTCAAACCAGAAGGATCCCAAGTCAAAGGCTCCCTAAAATGAGAGTGGCGTCATGCTTTAAAAGGAACTTCTGAGACATCTTGTGAAAAGACTCCCCTAAAGTGAAGCTTCATGGATTTTTAAAAATTCTTTTTCCATTGCTTCAAAACAAAATTTGGAAATGTCTCACTAAAATGAACTTTTTCCCCCTAACTCATGGGAACCTACTGCAGAATCCTGAAGATCACCAAGAGGAGAAAAAAAGCCCTGGGACGTCTGTTTGGCTAATCAATGAATGAAGATGGTGAAAGCTTTCCTTAGAGAGTCAGACTTCAGACTGTGCACACTGAAATCTTGATTACAGCGGTTATCTGGGGGTAGGATGGCTCTTAAGTATGCAATCTGATGTTTCGTTAGAACTCAAAAGAGAGCAAAACAAGTTCTTACCAGACGTTTGGCCATTTCAACATACCCCATCTCATTTTGACAGCAGCCTTTATTTCCCAAGTCTCTAAAGGAGTCCAAGGCACTTTCCCTCCCCGCCTTCCAGTGTCCTTGGTGGTTGGCAGGTTTTCACCTGCACAAGTCATGGGACATTGGCCAACTAAACTGGAGATCTTTGGCCTTGAAAACCACCTAGGCGGTACAGTCACTCTCCCCGGTCTCTTTTCTGACTCACAGCAGCCTTTGATATTTCAAAGAGAGGCCATTAGTGGATCATAATCTCTTTATTTTGATTTTCCAAAAGAAGTGCTCCCAGCAAGGAAAGATCTGGGTGTGTGTACAACAAGATGAAACCTCCTGTTTGAACAATAGACACCTGCAAAGGAGTCGAACAAAAGGGCCCAGCTCCCGCCCACCTGATTCTCACTTCAAGCAAAAGCCCGAGAAGATGGACGGGAGACAGCAGGCCCTGCCTTGGGCCCCAGACATCCACAAGTCCAGCCAGGGTAGGACTGGCCACAGTGACAAATTCCCCAAAGAGAAGGGGCACTTGATATTCCAGTTGGGAAACGAGATCCAATCTGAGACGTGTGCACAGAGATCATTCAATGGCTTCCACTGTAGGAAAGCAGGCCAGGACGAGCTTCTCAAACTTTAATGTGCATTCAAACCACCTGGGGACCCTGGGGGTGGGGTCGGGGAGGGGGGAGTCTGGTTAAAATGCAGATGCTGATTCAGTAGTTCTGGGTTGGCCAGAGATTCTGCATTTCCAACAAGCTCCTAGCTGATGTCTGATGGTTCAAGAACCACCCTTGGAGTAGCTAGGTTCTCTTGGTTTCACAGAGCATGCCTTTTAATAATAACTGCCTCCCACTTCCAAAATACTGATATCCTGTGTTCTTCACAAGAACTCTAGGAGGCAACCGAGGCAGGTGATCTGATCTCCTTCTTACTAATAAGAAAAATGAGTCTGGGAAAGGTGAAGCTCCCCGTCCAAGGTCCCCAGTGAACCTGAGACCTCTGTCTCTATTTCAGAGGCATTGCTAATGAACGCCTACCTCCTAGTGCTCCTATGACATAAAGGGTTATTCTCGAAGCCACCAGGCAAATATTCATCTTCATACTTGCTTTAAATGTATAAACATTTAAACCTGATGGTGACCCTCACTCCAACTTGGGCATTAAAAAGGGAGGACAATAATGTATATGGATTAACTGGTTTGCATGAGGTCACCTGGATTCGTGATGCCCCAGGAGACCACAGTTAAGGCAGAAGCTTTCAGTAGCCCCAGCATTAAAGGTCACTAGCAAATCTGCCTCATGCCAGACTTTTGCTGCCTGGAGTAATGTTTATAGGGGTGTGATCTGAGTCACAACAAACAGGAATCTGTTTACCAATGCATACCTGGCAGGGACTCTGGTCATTATGGAATGCTTTATCCAGACTGTAATTATAAGAAGTGATATGAGACCCCCAGGCCTGAAACCTGGCTCCACTACCAACTCTGCCAAGCTACTTACCCTCTCTGAGTCTAATCTGTACTATGGGGATAAGAATAGTACTTATGTATGTCACAGTGTTTGTAGGGTGACTAAATGAGTAAATATTAGATTCATTCTATGAGCTTGCTGATACTGACTATTCTTGACCTACAGTGATCGTAGTTTCATATGGTCCAACCTACTACAGGTAAAGTATTTGGAACAATGCCTCTGGCACACAGTAAATTCTCAATAAATTCTAGCTAATATAGCACATGCTGGGATTGTGCCAAATGCTTTACATGTGCTCTATCATTTAGTCTTTAAAACAATGCCCTGAGACAATTATTATCATCCCCAGTTTATTAGCGAGGAAATTTTGTCTGAGACACTTTAAGCGTCTTGCTCAGTTCATACGTGGAGCTGGGATCAAACTCAGGCCATTCTTATTCCAAAATCCATGCTCTTAATCATTCTGGCATAATGCAATGTTAAGTTGGGACACTGCTTGAATTCTTCCCAAGCCTTTCAGATACAACACTTTTCTCCAGAGCAGCAGTTTTCCAAGTGTTGTCCCTGTCCCAGCAGTATCAGCATTCGTATCAGGGAACTTATTAGACATGCAAATGCTCGGGTTCCACCTCAGATCTGCTGAATCAGAAACTGTAAGGGTGGAGCCCAGCAGTGTGATTTAATAAGTCTTCCCTGAATGTATGACAAGAAAGTTTGAGAACCACTTCTCTAGAGGCACTGACTCATACTTCATTATGATCGTCAGGTTCAACAATTATGACAGTAAATGACTAAAGCGGTTCCCACTCACCAGCTGATTCAGATCCGTGAGTGGTACGGCCGCCCCAGCCAGAGTCCATGGACGGGTCTTGGTCTCCTATAATAAGTAATCGAGGAAGGTCAGGACTGTGCATTTCCACACTGCCATCTGCATTTCCTTATGTTTGCATTTGCATACAGCCCATCAAAAGTTTATAGACTCTTAAAGGTAACTAAAAAATGATGGCAAAAGTGCCTTGAATGGGTCTGTGATATTAATTACTGCCAGGCTGGGCATGGTGGCTCATGCCTGTAATACCGATACTTTGGGAGGCCAAGGTGGGAGGATCCTTTGAGGGCAGGAGTTTGAGACCAGCCTGTGCAGCATAGTGAGACCTTGTCTCTACAAAAAATAAAAAAATTAGTCAGGTGTATCCTGTAGTCCCAGCTATTCAGGAGGCTGAGGCAAGAGGATGGCTAAAGCCCAGGAGTTTGAGGCTGCAGTGAGCTATGATGCTGTCACTGCATTCTAGCCTGGGCGACAGAGCAAGACCCTATCTTAAAAAAAAAAAAAAAAGAGGAAAAAATTACTGCTCTTCTGCCCTTTGCTTAATCCACTGAGGAGTAGGCTAGAGCTTTACTTAAGGAAATCAGAGCAGTAAGAAGGATGACCATAGGAAGTTTGGTAGAAACTTAGGTTTGGTAGAAATCCAAAACATGTGGCAAGGAACACTTCAAAAAAAATATTATGATGTTTTTGCAGGTCTGAGGTTGAGACTAGACATTGTGTATTTTAAATAAGGACTATATGAATTGGATTATAAGAAATGTGATCCCTGGAAATGGGTATACTCTGTCTTAGGGCATGAGACATTTAAAGAGATTTCTCTGAGGCAGGAAATTGGTCTGCAATAAAAAATTTGGGGATTGAATGACATAAAGATTCAAAGAGAAAAGTTGACTACTTAATTTGAGAAAAAAAGAGTTTGAAAATAAGTGAAAAGAATAATTGGTGAGATGATAGCTAATATGTAAACAATGTGTATCTGTGTATTAGAGTAAGTTTAAAATACCATTTTTCAAAAGTTAAGTCTATTCAACATGAATAGTTAATATAATCCCATCTTCTCAAACTTCCATCACCAGAAGGCTTTAGATTGAGATAAACGCATGAATTGCTACAAATCTAAATCCACAGGTCAAATCTTGAAGCCAGCATATGGAAACTCCCTCCCCTGCCCTTATTTTTCAGGAGTATACTGGAATCTTTCTTTTTTTTTAATCACAGGACAATGGTTTCATACAATGGCTGTAATCATCCATTCTGAAGGAGGCTGTAGGAAGTGTATACAGTGACCTGCTCGCCACCATCTCCTTGATGAGAGAAAGTGCAGGTGGGTGATCTGTACTCACTCGTATAATTGCATTGAGGAGACAGGTTGCTCTGTGCTTTGGGTGACAGTTCAAATAACTGAAAACGACATTTGCTGAAGTGTCACCCCCATGCTCCCACTACCAAGGTCACCATCACCAACCCCATCACCATCATTGCCACCACCACTGCCACCGCCACTGTCACCGCCACCACTGCCACCACAATTCCAAATGCTTTAGTTCTTAACGTGAAGCATCAAGATTACTGAGAAAATGTATTGGCAGAAATGAGACTTATATGAGTGTTTTAGAAGAAAACTGAAGATGAGAATTGGGTCACTTGATCATTTAATCCATAGAGAATCATGAAAAATCCATCCATACCACTGTGGAATAGAGAAGGAATCAGCGTGGGTGAATATCATATCGAGTTTGTATAAAGCATTTTATTTACTAACAACCTGATGATGTGAGCCCTCTAGGATACTATAACTATTAAAATTGTCATTTAAAATTTAAATTCACTAGGTTGCACACCATGCCTTATTTTGCCAAGAGAAACGAGGCAGTGCTCTAAGATTTATTTTTGCAGGTGAATATTGACGGTGGTACTTGGAATGCTTAATAAATGAGAGCAGGACCTTGCTGAATAAAGAACTAGCAAGTGTAAGGGGCTTTGTTTTGCCAATATCACTGAGGTCAGTATTTTCTTAAATTGTTTTCCTTGAAGCCCTGAGGTGAGCAGCCCAGAGGAAAGAAGACAAGTCTGTGGTATTCTGGATTTTCTGTCCCCATCACAATTGTCATCTGTTTTATATATTGGGTTCTTATAAGGTACCTTTGCTTCTTTTTGGTTTTTAATGGGGGAAAGGATCTCTGCTCCAAAAAATAAATACGTAAAGTAGTCACTAATCTCTAAAATGCCTTAGCGACTGCATTAAGAAGCACTTGAAAAACCGGTATTAGGAGGAGAGAATCAGTTTTTAATTTCTTCACCAGAGTGGGCATTTCCCAGTTCCCCTTTCTCAGAGTCAGTTTCCTAATGCAAATGGAGCAACGAAGAAAAGCAGAAGTAGAGAGGATTGCTTATTTGAAGGAAAAAAAGTCTCATTCGGGGTCCATGTCAGACTTAATTGAGTAAGTCATCTTCAGTCATCTCTGCCATGACAATAAGAGAAGTGGACCCTATTCATCAGTAGATGATTACGTCATGAAGTTTTAAGTGTGTATTGGAACTAGAAGAGGTTTATCCACCAACCCATCACCAAAAGTAAAATTGATCAATCCATCACCAGAAATAATTTCAGAGCAAAGATACTAGTATATGAAAATTCTTTGTAAGTTGGATAAAACCTTATCAAAAAGCCAGCATATATTCATTGAATCAAATGAAATTGCTAATATTCAACTATTTTGATCTACAAAATGATCAATTTCATGTGGTCCAACTGGATATATCACAGGATCAAGAACAAGACGAAGCAATTCCACCATAACAACCACCAAGTTGCACACACACACACATACACACACACACACACACACACGATTGGAAAGTACACTGGCAAATGGAAGCATTATTTTATCTAAAATAGGTCCAAGTTTCCTTGCACTAGAATTGATGACTAGGGATGACAGCCATTGCCACATCACAAACTAGTCTAATCACAGCCTATGCAGACAATGCTCCCTGTGGTATGGAAGTATATGTTGTCTCTCTCTATAGAGAAAGCAGACCCGATACCAAACGGCCAAATTACCTGAGAAGGCGTGATCAAGTTTAGAGTTGGAATCTCCAACAACAGTAACTTCAGTAACTCCAAAGGACCCAGTCTTAGCAGGGGTCACAGGGATGAGGGTGCTGCTTTCCTTTGTGTCTGGATAATGAGGTGTATAACCTTCCGGTAAAGTAGTTGAGCCTTCAGAAGGATTTTGACCTCTTCTTCCACCTCTGACATGATTCCTGTCTGTGTGGAGGTGGAATCAATGATAAACCCACATTTATAAGATTGCCACCCACCATGTGCTCATCTTCAGAACATGCCATTGCTGCAAAGGCTTTCCACTTGTTATCCACAAACAAGGAGCAAAGGATGGTGAAGTTTGTCACACTGTTGAACAGAATCAATATTTTGCAATAGACACAAGCTGGGCGTCACTCAACGGAAGAGATTTTGATGATCCTAATACCCAGAAGAGGCATGTGTTGCAACATCTGCCTGGGTTATTAAAGTAAGGCTTATGCCACTACAACTGTGACCTTGAAGTCAATTCAGGTACTAGATAATCTTGAGCTCTTTCTCAGTTGGATCCACCTTTGATGAAGTGGAGGAAACACACCATTGGATTGAAAGGTAAAATTACGCTGCCTGCAACTGGAATAGCAAACGCAAGGTTTCAAAGACCTGAGGCTACTAATTTAATTATTATTTCTTTTGCCAGAAGGGAACTCCTTTTCAGTCACCAGCATCATGGAGTTGAGGTCCAGAGGACAAAGGGCAAAATAACATTAAGGTAATCTTATACCAATTATAAATTATATATAAACAATCCATTATTTTTAAACCAAATCACTTAACTCGACAGCATAAGAAACCCAACCTTTAAGAATTATAGTTTTCACTTAATATACAATATTTTCTAAGAGGTCTATAAGGCAGAAAAGTCAGAGAACCATCACCAGATACACCTTTTGATCAAAAGTAACAGCATAACAGCAGCCAACTGGGATGCACCTCCACCAAAGACACTGCAAAAGCACCCATAATTTATTGATTTTTAGTAATAGCTGGAGGCCACTGGGCTTTATAATCCTTACTGCTTGATGTTGGAGAAGAAGTTGTTGGATGGTCTTTGTCTTCTTCCAAGCCTCCATGTGATGTAGAGAAGCTCTGAGAATGACTCTGCTCTGTTTCAATAAGGGATGAATCCACCATTAATTTGAAGCCATGATATTAATCCTGTTATCTGCTAATGCAGAGGATATAGCCATAGCAGAGTCAGATGGGTAGGTACACAGGAAGATCAAGGTCTGTGCACAACATTCTCCTCTGATTGACAGAAATATGCAGACGAATTCTGTTTTGCCCCTAGTTGGCCCCTAAGACCCTTGTTTCTCAGTATAGTCAACAAAGGTAAAGTGGCAAAGTGAAGACTGAGCTAACACTTTGTGTACCTAGATCATCCTGGCCCAACTGCAGTATTGCTCCCAGTCACTTAGGAAAACCAGAGAACATAGAGACAAGGAAAAAGGAATGTCCGAATTCCAGTATTCCCATCAATAACCAAGAGCATCTAACTGTGGGTCAAGAAGTGTGACTATAGGGAAAATAAGCACCATGATAGCCTACAGTATACCATAACCACACACAAAAAAGAAGCCCATCTAGAATGACCCGCTCGAGGAACTCAGATCAAATTTATACAACGAAATATTTACCTCCCTTCTAAAGACTATTAAATTAACAATACCATTTTACTCTATTATTAAGTTTTTGATCTCATCTGTGGATGGGGATTCTCATCATTGCTCCAAGGAAACGCTTGCCTGGGCAAACACAGGGCCCTCAGTGACATATATCAATCTCAGGTTGAACCATTGCCCATATCTGAAATCACTTTGACTGTCTGAGTTTATTTCTTTTGTGTTCTTCAATGAAAGGGACTGACCTCTGAGTTGCAGGTGCAAGAACTTCATAAAGCACACTCATAAGCCATGTCCACCACCAAATAAATATTATAACCAGGAGAGAGACATTCACCAGATCTCAAACCCGACATTAGAACAAAAGCCAATAATGACATAAAATGGAAATACGGGCCTATTTGCAAATCCTTTGATGCTTAACACTGTGCTATTTATATTGCTGACAGTCAACAAATGCTTGCTCACTTCTTCCTTTGTCTAAAGAGCTCCTATGAAGGACTTTGCCCATTACATGTAGTAAGCAGTAAAACAGGGCCCTCTTAATTCTTGATTTCTTTTATATTCTGTCAAGAATATGAAGTTATGAATGACTCTGGGCTAATCTCTAGGATATCCCTGCACATATAGTAGAAATTAAGTGTACTATAAGTTTAAACATTGCTTCCTACCATTTGTTTAGTGATAGAAAGAGATATTAGCAAATGTTTCTTTTTTTATTTCCAGGACCCTGCCTCCTTTGCCAATTGTCAAAAACATGCCTTGCCACTTCTCCATGGGCGGATGTGATTTCCCTACTCTCTATGATTATCTAGCCCCAAAATGTCTTTTTACAACCATGCAAGGAATCCTACTCCTCTTCTGCCTTGACTAGAGAAAGGATGAGAATTGAAAGGAGATGGTCAGTTAAAATATAGAGGAACCACTGTCCTGGCTGTGGTCAGGTTTCACTGCTAAAACTACTTAGAGAAGGAAAAGTGAGTTGAATGGAGTCCCACATCCTTTTTTGTTTTTTTAAACATAAAGTCATCGAATCTGGGAGGCCCCAAGAATGAAGGCAAAATCAGGTTTAAAGAACCCCACAAGAAATATAGGCAATGAAGACAGATTTACACTCTGGGCTGAGCTGAGCTGCATAACACTAAATACAATATTCACCACCACCAAGCTCTACATCTTGGCCAATGGTAGCAAGAGCTGAAGCAGGAATAAGCAATACAGGTTGTCATCCTTACGCGTTGTCATTGAAAGAGGTCCTGTCCTGTCCAGGTCTTCCACCAAACCTGCGTTTGGATCTGCAGTAGGTTGAGGCATTGTACTATGAATGGAGTCCGTATCTGAAGGAATTAAATCAATGTTATTGCTTGATTTCCTAAGCCACTACCTGAGAGTGGTTTATGGTCTATAGCTGAATTATTTTTATATTCAAACCTGAATAAGAGGAAAGAAAGCACATACTGATTTATGTCTCCAGAATTGGGATACATTATTGTGTCTTCAAAAGAGTATTGCAAGAACTGGATTTCCTTTAAGGGCTGAGTTGTACGAAAGCTACAACTTTTGTTTGTGCTGAGTCTGGAAGGACTCTACGTGAGCACATGATGGGACTCCCAAGCCTTGCAGAGAGACAGAAACATCGCCTTTCTTATACACACCTGCAATCTGACACTGGAGAAAAGAGAAAGATCCCTGGCTCAGACACTACTTTGTCACCTCCCCCTTATAAGTCATAAGGGCTTTCTTTTAATAGCTCTTCCTTCATTTAGTCCTTTTTTGCTTCACAAAAATCATCATCCAATACCACTTAGATGGAGGCCACAGCAAGTACACAGGGGCAAGATATAAGAAGCAGTGGATGTCACTGAATTAGTCTTCTCATGAACATGAGTAGGAAGAGGTCTTTGGAATTTAACAAGTACAATGTTGACTGGTGCTGAAATTTCACTGAAATATTTATAAATGTTATTTTTCATAGTTACCACAGACCTATTCTGCTGAAATAACAAGTCCTGAGTGAAATGGGGCCAAACTATCCACGAACATCATCAGCATTGCTGGCTCTCCAATTCAGCCAAAGCCCATGCACACTACTGCCTCTTGGGAGACTTCATCAGTTCCAGATGACTCCAGGGGGAAGTGTTGGAATGTTGGGCACCTACATCTGCACTGCAGCTTTAACATGCTAAAAGAAAAGAATCAAGATCTTTTCCAGCCTGAGCAACATAGCAAGAACCTGTCTCTACAAAAAATAGAAAAATAAGCCAGGTATGGTGGTGTGCATCTGTAGTTCCAGCTACTCGGGAGGCTGAGGCAAGAGGATCGCTTCAGCCCAGGAGTTTGAGGCTGAAGTGAGCTGTGATGATGCCACTGCTCTCTAGCCTGGGCAACAGGGTGAGACTCTGACTCAATTAAAAAAAAAAAGATCTTTGTAGGACAAAAATGTGGCTGACTCTACTACCCCAAATTTCAAAAAAGAGGAAAAGCCAGCTATCCCAAATCAAAACTCCAAATGGGTATTCTCCCAGAGAAAAGTCCTGCCTGCCTGCCTGATGATGGGTTCTAGACACTTGTGTTCTTCTTCCCTTATATAAGCAGAATCCTTCAACTGGTATCACACCATTCTACAGTTGACGCCAACTGTACTGCCCTTGATACATTCATCAATTTCATGAATCTCTTTCTCTTCATCAATATGGAGTCTTAGTATTGATTCTCACATTCTGGATGTCCTCAGAGCCCCCAGGCGCCTTGTGCATACACATGAGTGCTGGGTCTGCATGTGGCACATCAGTCACTTAACATAATGGCCCTGACCTAGCCACTCAAACACATCTTCCTTTGTACAGACAGATCCACTCACTTTGACATATTCATTCCTCGGCTTTTCTTCATTCATGCTTCTCCTTACATGAGTCTCCTTCCTAGAAAAACTTCCCTCCACTTCCTTTCTCTGACTATCCAGGATTTTTTTTCCCATTTTCCAAAAACCAGATCCAACCCACATTTCTCTGATGCTCTTGGGGGGTGTGGGAGGGTTCTCTGAATTTCTTTAGCATTTATCGTTGGCAACATTCATTTCACATCTATTACTTACTGCCTCACCATTGTTAGGTATATTTTGATGTTAAATGTTTTCTTTTGCCAAACCTCCTGCTAAATTCTTTGCTTTCCGCTCAGGACTTCCTATTCAGATGAACATGCATATCATTTCGACCAAGAAAACTAATTTTTGAAGAAACCCCCAGTCCCTTAGAAAAGTAGATTGGTCTAAAACCAAAGGCATATTTCTACATATTTCTAGAACAATAGTCACTTGGTAGGTTTCAAAAACATAATATATAAAAAGTTCAGAGGCTATTACCCTTCCTTCTTTCTGTTTGATGACCGTGTCCCATTGGATGTGTGATTGGGTCGAGGAAATCAGTCCAGGAGCTGTCCTGTTGGCTCTGTGTTGTCATTCTTTGACTTGGATGGTTGGTGGAGGTTGAGGCTGTTGTGACCATGCAGTTCAAGCAATTGTCAATGTGTTAATGCACACTTGGCCAGGGAGACACTGATTTTTTTAAAAAATATCTTATGCTCTAAACAAGACAACGAAACCATCTTCCTGGTATAGAGGGCAAGGAAGTTGCATAAACGCAGAATGTTTTAGCAGGTTTGGGTTCATTCATGCTCATTTTCTTAGCAATCAGCATGTGAACTGGAGGACAAAAGCACGAACGACTTCTGCAGTGGATAGAGGATGAGTTATAGACATCAAGGGAAGATGAAGGAAAAGTAGTTCTTGACTCATGCCATGCTGCCACAGTCCCAAAGGGTGGAGGTATAAGAACCTGAGCACATGATGTCGTTCTGAGACAACCACATTCCAGCAAAATGCACACGAGGCTGGTAGTGATCTCAGGAAGAAATCAGGTAGCAGCTTCTCACGTGATAAACAAGAAAGTCAATGCCATTCATCTCAAAAGCATGAACGGAATCCATTAGAAGCATTACCTTCTAACAATGGGATTCATAGCATAAATGACATGTAAGAATGCAGCACGTTGCTTCATTCTGAGCCAATGGAGAAGGATAGGTAAGAAAAGATTACAATAGTATCCCCTTAGCAACAACCACACCACACAGCCAGTCACTGAATCCACTGCTCTGCCAGTAATTCATTCAGAAGTTGCCATGCACTGGAAGGACATTATGCATTATATTCTATATTGCAAACGGAAACATGGAAATATTTCTCACTGATGCCAATTGAGAATGTGTGATCCACATTCTTTACAAGGCAGGATGCATTTCAATACTTATGTCACACAGTGAAGAAGATCATGCAAAGAGTTTGGCAAGACTGAAGTCTAATTTCCACAATCCCACAATTCAAGAGTACAGAAGGTACCTCTTTGTAAATATAACAAAAATACATTGTACACTCAAGGAGAAATTACCAAACAGACATGATCAAAAGGCCAAATGACATCAGATAGGTGTCATTTTTCTCCTAATGTCTGGCTCCATTTCTTTAAACACTGGGGTTTAAATGCTTTCTTCCAAGCCAGTGTTTCATGGAACCATATTGTAAAGTCTGGACCCACATTACAGAGTAGATTCTTTGACAAACCAAAAGGGGTATTTTAGAAGATCCAGGTCTCTGCTCCAGCCTCACTAGGGAATGCCCAGAACCATATCTGAAAGTGACATACGCAAGGGCACAGTCCCTTGTGTCCTTTATGTGCTTGTCTCCGTCCTCGTTCAGGTGATTTGTTACGAGCATGTGAGGTTTGGCTCAGTGTTAACTGCAACATAATTTATTAAGGAACCTAATGTCTTGTGACAGTTCCTTCAGTGTCCTTTTGTTAGTGTCCTCCATGCCCAACATTTAACCCAAAAGGAAGTTCCCACCCAAGTTTGTTTGTTAAGCCATCCATTACCAGCTGTCCCTGCTGCTGAATGAGAGTCTTCTTTTGGCGTTTGGGGATACTCCCCATGCCATCCGTTGCCAAACCACTGTTCTTTCTGGGTGGCCGTTTCTTCAGTTGTACTACTAGGAGTTGCCTGGACTGTGAGAAGAAGGTCAGTTGTGAGCCATAATTGTCTAAGTTCCTCACCAATAGCTGTTACATATCTTCCTACTTTAAGGGTATATACACATGGAGAGACAAGGTAGAGAAAGAAAGCGGCAAGGAGACAGGCCACTGATAATCGGAAATGGATATTAGAAATTAAATGGACCAATCCTTTAATTTTTCATATGGGAAAACAGAGGCCCAAAGAGCATTTGATTTGCCTAAAATCATATAGTCAAATTGGTATAAAGCTAGGACTAGATCACAGCCTATGAATTCTCAGTATTATTCTCATTTTACTGTAGCCTATAGCTTCACGTATCCTGTCTGAGAGAGCTATTTGGTCAAGGAATAACCCCTTTGCTCCAGTCATTTTGGGGAAGGAATATATTGTATAATGACCAATGACAAGATTAGCATAGTAGGAGGCCTTCTTAAACAGTGCTAACGTAACCCATAATCACACACACTGGCAATGCACCAGCAGTGGATGTGGCCAGCATGAAGACGTTGGGATGGCTGGGATGCTACTCCACTGACACATCATGTGGCTATGTCCTCTTGGCATCTAAAATTGCTAAAATCCAAAAACCTGCCTAACAGGTGCAATGAGCACGATTCGGGCAATGGGCACACTCACAGTTCTGACTCAAGCATTCTAAGAGCTATCCATGCAACAAAAACATTTGTGCCCCCTTAATATTTTGAAATAAAATTATAAAAAAATTTAAAAATGCAATTGCTAAAGTCACTTTTTAACAAAATTAATTTAGTGGAAGAAAAGCTATTCTAGCCAATTTGGGGCATTATATAAGCAATAGCAGTATGTGGCAGAGTTAAAATGTCAACTATTGTTTTAAAAAGGACAAAATGAACGGAATAAAATTCCACCAGCGTGCCTTCAGGAAAAGTCAGAAAGCCACTGACATTTTCGTCTATAGCAGCTCATAGTAAATTTTTAGTTCATCAAGAAAATGAGAGCCTACAAACTTGCCAACTTGTAAAATTGATGTATTTCATTATCTTAGAAAATGATACATGTGAATTGATGACAGCAAAGACATTTAAAAAATAAAACTTTTTGTCTTCATTTTACCTTTACATTGGCCAAACTGTTCCTGGGGTTAACTGTTTATCCAGAAGGAGAAAAAAAGGCCAAAATCTTAAGTTTTACCTCCTACTGACTAAACCACTACCTCCTGACAAATAATAAAGTTAGAAAAACCACTTAACGTAGTAATTATTAAAAAAGGAAAATTCGACCCAAACATAGTCTGCCATGTTACTCAAAGTTTACATGAAATAAAGAAGAGTGTGTATATATACAGAGAAGAACTCTATATTCCTTCTATCACTACTTTTATAAAGATAATGACTTTTTAAGTGTCCAGTAACCCCCTATAGTTTTCAGCATAAATAGGAATGGGTTAGCAGAACATAGGATTTCCATTGAGCAAGATGAAGGCTGACTCTCTTCCAGAAGTTGTGATGTTCATTTGATAGAGCCCAGAGGTCACCAATCAGAATCCCTTCAAGTGTTGCGAGTACTGATAAGAGAATTGCCGCCTTCTCTTTGTCCAGTCCCATTAAGTCTGATTTTTCAACTACCCACTAGCATCGATGCCCCTCAACTACCACTTTTTGACAACAGGCTCATTAGTTCCAAGCTTCTGAAATAGCTTTCTGCTCTGTAAGAACAAACAGGCTAAATAATCTCTAAGATATACTGTTAGGACCCAAAGGGAACTGGTACAGGATCATATTCCAAAGAGATTTCTGCTTCCTCTCTATTTCCTTTTCTTATTAGAAGACTTCTTTGTTGACTCAAGCCCACAATCCTTACGCATACATCAAATCCACTGGGGCAAGTGGCAGGAGGTAAAGCCTGTTCGATGTGTTCAGTACAGTGCCCAGGACTTAGGAACCCACATCCCAGCCGATGTCTGAAACTTTTCTTTTGTTGTCTGAAGATATCTCTCAAACCATAGATTCCCAAACCCCTTTGGTTTCTAAGGGGCTGCTTTCTCTTTAGGCATTGTCAAGGCTGTGAGAATGATAATTGATCCATTGTTTTAAAGAAGTTTGGATGCAAACTGTTATCCAAAATAAATACTTTGATTCCAAATAAGATAGGCTCCTCTCAGCAGCATAGAGGAAAGAAGAGCGCACATTTCTTACTGGGGGTGGGGAGGAGGTTTATCCTAATAGTCCACTGATGACACTCGAGATTGTTTTAGAAAACCTGATGTTTGTAAAACAGTAGGAATAATAGTAAGAGCATCAAAGCCTCCCCCAAGTTACCTTGGGCTTAAAAATAGAAAAAGAGCAGTTGGAGAATCAAATATAGACTATATAAGCTACGAATTTTCCTCCAGAGAGTACAAGGGATGCCCTTCTATAATACAGTGAGGAACAGAATGTGAAAAAGAAACTGTATTCATTAAAGATCTTCACAGAACATAAGGATCCCAAAGCTTGTTTCACTTGTCAAGATTTCTTTCCAGATTCCACTGCTAGGCACCAAACGAATACACTCTTCACCACACACTTCCATAAATACACACAAATCACCCAAATGGAATCTCTAGGAAGCTGTAACACAAAAATTGGATCTCAGATCTACTTCTCAAACATTTTGGCCTTTGGGCGACCTAACAAATTAGCATTTTTCTTCCAATTTCTAAAAACTGTGTGTAGATTTGGCAGCTTTTCAGGCTCTAGGGATAAAAGAAATTACTACGTGGAAATAGAGGATGTGGCCAGTGTCTAAACAAAGTCTTCCCTGTCTCTGGAATGTCTTCTCTCACTCAGCTAGACCAGAGCTGCTGACCGCCATCCTTCTTACTTGTGCTTGCAGAATGCGGTGTCTCCTCTTCATCGTGGTGCTCACGGTGAACGAGAGGAGGGTGTGGTTCCTGGGTCCAGTTTTCTCCATGAGCATTGGTGCCACTCCTGTCTACATCTGCTGTGATGACGGTTAAATACACTGTGACTTGTTATCAAACGACTTTTAATGACTCTGTTCTTCCATTAAAGTACCTGCTATTTAACAGCTCTATGCCTAACTAGTACCTCTAAGCATCTACTTTCAATAATTTTGAGTGACTTCACTAATCTCTCCCAAGAGAAAATCAATGGGCATGGAATTTCTTCACGATTATTTGTTATTCCACTATAATCATTTTGTCAAGAGCAGCACCATAAAGCATTCGAATGTATTCATTTTTATAACGAAGCAACATAATACCCTATGCACAGATGGTATGATTGATAAACGACTCCTCAACAGAATTGAGTACCCTCATGAAAGTTCTCTAAGAATTTGTTGATGGGAGTTAACTAAATTTCCCACTGTGTCCCCATGATTGACCTTTGCAGTATCATAGGCTTTGAAGGGAAAAAATATTTTTTTTGAAGGGAAAAAATATTTAATTAAATATGCATAACCCATTACCAGTCATCCTTGTGGTTGTCTGAAGTAGTACTTCTGGATTTGAATGGCTTGGGTTCCACTGGGTCCAATCCTGGTTCTGTTTTGTGTGGTCAAAAACCCGTGGTGTGGTTGAAACTGTGATAATGATGATTGAAGCAATTAGGAAAATGTTATTTCTTGAGCCTTCACCACTTGTTTTGTGCATTTCTCCCTTCTGCAGTCTACGCAATGAATCATCTATACCAGGTTGTATAGATGGATGCATGCAAATGGAGGGAAAGCAGAGAGTGCCTTCAGCTTAATTCAGCCACTTGGTAAGCATCTCAGTGTCCTTTGCATTCTGTCATATCTTGAGGTTCAGAACATGAGATCTTCCAGAGAAATCAGCCAAAGAAGCTGCAGCAGCATGAAGAACAGCTTTGGAAACACCAGCCCTCCACCGAGGATAACTAAAGACGTCAGAGTTTTTGCCCATCCATGCAGTCTGTAGCATCCCTCCGCACCTGAAAGCCCAAGGACTCTGTATCACTACTGCTACCTGTGGATCCTCAGGCTGGAGCAGCAGATAACTGAAAGTTATGCAATGATGATCACTTTATTCTGTTAGTAATTTTGGTGGAGAAAGAAACACCTGAGCAGCCAGAGCTTTCCTATAAATGATTCCAAGAATGAATAGCTACCTAGACCAGCCAAATGGTTTAGCTATACATTCCTGAATATTTATCAAACACCTATGTATTCCCATCAAATACATGAGCAAGTCATTCATAGCCAATGAAAGAAAAACGAGACACATACATTCGGTAGAAAAAGGCCACAGGTAACCAGCCACCATCATAGAAGCACCAGTGCCCTGATATTGTCACCAATATGTTGGGGCTAGAATGGGAGATACACCAAAGAGAAGGATCACGATAAAATCAGAATCAATGTCTTTAGTGAAAATATTATTTGCAAATCCATCCTAATTCTTTCAAACTTTATTTCGATACCCAAATAATACAAAATTCTTTCTAGAACTGTAACACTGTCAGCTCTATTTCACAAGTTATAAAAATCACATTTAAAACCATTAACCACATTCTCAGTAAGCATGTAAAAGTGGCAGTTATCATGCCCCTCAGAAGAAAGAGAGCATCCTGTTGAATTATATGCACAGGTGCTAAGAGAGAAGTAAACAAATAGGAAAATATGCCATGGAGATTAAAAAAATACCGTAGGAAGTTCTTCCCTGTAACCGGACTATACAACTTACTTGCAGAGGTTGATCTGTTTGGGTTGCCGCCCAAGGAAATTTAATTTCTGAAGTATTAAGACAGCATCTTTAGTAATGAACCACCTGCAGAGCTGGGCCACACAATAGTAAAACTCTAGTGTTTTTGGTTATTTGTTTTTTTCCTGAAGTTACTAAAAAGAGTTTCCTTTTTTTCCATAGACTAAGCTCTGCAGAGGTATCAGGTCTAAAAAATACAGCACTTAAAGATTTGTGTATAAAAAATCTAGTTCATCTCTATTATTTGTTGTGTCAATGCCATATACTCAGATGCCTTCAAGGCCTAAGCTTGTTTTTTTTGAGGGGGGGGCTCCTCCCTCCCTGGGTACTATCCATTTGAGGATGAAACTCTCAGGTTTTAATAGGATGGACAGAACTTCAGTGACCTGCGTTGATGGAGTCAGGTTCAGGGCTCTCAGCTCTGTTCAGCAAAATCTTAGGCCATTACAGCTATGTGAAGAAAACTCAGTCATCTGGCAGAATATTAGACAAATCTTTGCATGTTTTTTAATTTTTTAAGGACATTTTCAGCTCAATTTCCATCTCGTTCTCAAAAAGTTTTATAATTGTCACAAATATGGGTACTATTATGCACTAATAGCGGTTTCACTATTTGCTTTTAATAATTGGCACTGTCTTGTTCAAGTTAAAGCTGAGCTCACATTTGCCTTTCCCTTCAGTGTCCTTCTGTTATATTGGTGTCCAGCTCATTTGTTAAGACTCTGGATTTGTTCTTTTGACCTCGACCAGGTTTTGATGACCTAAGACAATTCTTGAGTTCTAGTGTCCATCTTTTAGGCCTTTCTAGGGCCTTCAATTTAGGATCTTCTACAACTTTTAATTAATACCCTCTAATCACATTCTTCAAGTCTATCATTCTAACAGACCATGAGTTCCTTGAAAGCAAAGTTTCTTCCTTTTTTCCTTTGTGTTCCCTGCATTTAGCACAGTAAGAACACAATGAATATTTGTCATAATGACTTAATATGTCCCTCCTCTGATAAAACTTGATAATTCAAAGAAAATCTGCAGCAGAAGACCTCAAAGATAAAACAGGAAGAACATGAGGCATTAGAAATTTTATAAGAGATATTTTTCCCATTTCTTTTCTAAATATATTGTGGCTTCCATTAAAATATTCTATTTCTTCTTTCACAATCTCATTAAGGCATAACTAAGGTATGATCACAGGTTCACTCATTTTTCACATTAACTATTTCCCAAGAGAGATACTATTTGGTATCACTCAGGTTAATCAGTAAGCCTTGCAAAAATGGTTCTACTTTAATTGATTATTCTTACTGGTACTGGAGATAAAATCTTCATCATCATCAATGCCTGATCCAGAAAAACTGACGTGTTTGTCTCTTTCATCTTCATTTTCTTCATTTGGCTCCCAGCCTGCTGAGATGGTATTTGAATCCGTACCTGTTGTGGTGACTTGCATTAGTGGTTGAGCTGAATGCCAGGCAACCCACTTGCAAAGGAAGGAAATCAGGCACAGAAGGTATAATGGGTTTCCCAAGATTTTAAAAGGAAAGTGAGAAAGTTGCCTTATATACCCCAAATTCTTATGTCCTGGCTCTGAAGTTAATATACAGATCTCAAAACAATTGGCTATGATCTTTACAACGGAACATTCTCTTTAAGGAATTTAAAAGAGTAAATACAGACATAACCCCACCAAAGAATTTTTTAAAAGCCAGTGAAAACTCCCTCATGCTTTCAGATGCATTTATTAACTCATTAAGCATGTATCATTAAAGCTAGGACATCAAGAATAGATTGGAAAAATTTCATGTGTCTATTTTCTTTGTCAAGACACCTTCAGAAAAACCTTGGAATGTAAACCCATTTCAGTCATTTCTAAAATCCCACAGTTGTGTTCACAATTTGCTGATTCATTTTTTATCTTCTCTAGCATGAGATCATTGTAACTCTACATGCAAATGGAAGCTATACTGCAGTTCCCAACAATACCTTAGCACAGAGCAAAAAAAGTTAAGTCAATTAGCAGAGAAATAATTCCTGGCATTTATTAACTAATCAAAAGGTTAACTAATATGACTGTAGTTGAGGTGTTGAGAAATTCTCACTTTTTTCTCTTCGATGCAATCATAAAAAAGAAGATGGAAACCTACCACTTCTCAGTGGTTATTCTAGAAGATGTCCCTTTACTAATAAAAAAGAGGTTTTCTGCATTTTTAATGAGATTCAGGCTATCTTAGGGAATGACCATTTGTCTTTTCATACTATTAATGTCTACCCCCAAAATAGTTCCACTGATGAAGATTTTTCTACATTTTGTCAGATCTAGCTATGCTATTTTATTTTTTCATGAAAGTCAAAAACTTTTTGTGACTTTGGTAATTTTAGGATGTATGTGAGTAATCTTTCAGAGTCACAATTTTGTTCTGTCATCAAAAAAGACCTGACCTCTCTTCACAGTCTCTATATTAGCCTCTTTCTGGGATATAATAATCCTATAGAGTAGAAAGAAGAAATCTGCTCATTAATAAGCACTGTAAAAGCAAACATATGGATCCCAGAGCTCATGAGAACTCTTAAGTCATTGTGAATATCTGTGAGAACAGAATTGACTTTAGGCTTTAACAACATCGTTAACATTATTAACGATTATCAAGGAAACAGATGATATGAGATCATCATAACTCATTACCAGCCGTTTGTGGTGTTGTGTGAAGATGATTCTTGGACTCTGATGGTTGAAACCACCATGGAAACCAGTCCTGGGCTTCTTGCCTCTTGGTTGCTGTTTCGGGAGTTGTAGCACTAGAGCTCATCAAAGCTGTTGTAACCATGATTGAATTGATTGTTGAGAGATTAATTAATTGTAAATTCCTAAGAAATAGCACTGTATATGTTTGCCCTCTTTTATCTCTCAAGAGAGTCATCTATATTTAATATAGATGATGGAAAGAAAGAGAAAAAGCAAAGAAATTCCATTTCTTTCAGAGGCCCAAACTGGACTTCATAGAATGTCAGAGATGGAAGGACCTTAAATATCATCTGGTTCATGCTCCTCATCTTAAAGATGAAACATTTGTGCTAGACAGAGCTTCTGACCTGTCTGAAGGCTAATTATCAACAGAGAGGTCTCAAGGAGGGCATGAAAGCTGTTTCTGAAATTTGAAAGTCTATAATGTAAAAGAGAGATTAAATTTTTGTCTCTGGATTCATGAGGCTGAACTAGGATCTGTGGTGAGAATTTCAGGGTGATGGATGTTCTTCCAAATATTGGATTTAAAAAAGCAATAGCCTGAACTATGCAACAATGAACTTCTTCATATAGTATTATTAATATATTCCCCATCGTCAGAAAGATCACTTGGCAGGAAAGTTGTGTACGAGATTAAATGATTAGAAGTGTTGACTGAACCAGACCATTTAACATCCTTTCCAAATCTGAGAATTTATGATTCTAAAATCCTCCTCTTCAGAGTCCTATCTCCTTAATCTTCTCCACAATCTATCTTGGGCAACCAATATCATTCTCCAAGAATTTGGGATATGATATTTCTGCCAGCAATCACAGATACTTAATCCCACCTATCCAAAACACAGGGAAGAATGGCATAGAAGTAGAAGATTGAAAAAGATACCTTTCCACTTTTCTCCATTTAGAGTCCAAAACCTCTAGCAACCTTGCCCAAGGTCATCTCTCATATAAACACTATATTTTGCAAAGCAGTACAGACATTTTGAGTCCCATTTTTTGAAAATGGGATAATCAAACCAGAAAGACAGAGATGAAGTGACCCAATGACCCCATTAATAAGACCAGAAGCAAGAGTCTTTGATTCAAAAACATCCAAAGACTGCCATTTCTGCAACCATAATGTGTGCATCAGAGAATATTAGATAATAGTAGACAAAAAACTGAGAATAAGTTCAAGCAGAGAGGCTGAAACCATCATTAAATCCCCAAACACAAAAAGTAAGGTGAGTTATATTTCTTTTTCCAACTATCAAGAAAGCCCAGAAATGACCCGAGATGAAAGACTGCCAAGAAAACCTTTTCCTTTACATTATTTGTCCTACAAAGATAAACATTGTAAACACTGCAAAATAGCATTTTCGTTATTCTGCAATCTCTCCCTCCCGCTCCCCATCCCAGCATGATCTTGATCACTGTGACATGAAAAGCAAAACATAACATCAGCACTGTTTTCCTTATTTGATTGTTTATAGAAATAAAGGATATAATCTACCCAATGTCTTCTAAGCTAAACAAATATAAAGAACCAATTGTCCATTTTATTACTCCCCTTTGCAGAAAGAATGCCTAGTTATTTGGAAATACATTTATTACCTCCACCAATGAAAGTTAATAAATGAAGATATGACTGTAATCTCCCATTGTTATAGATTTTGAATCTTTTTCCCCAAAGCTCCCATATCAAAACACTTTGCAGGGATTTAAAGCTAATAGCCAAACATCCAAGGAGCTTATTAGAGGCCTAGATTCTACTGTAGAGCAACAGGTCATTTCCTAATTTTACACTTGAGGTTTTAAGTGTGCAAAGAAGTGCTCAGGGACTACACTTTAATAATAGAAGGAAGCCAGCATTTCCTTCAATTATTATTGACTGTGATAATTAGATTGGCAGAAAGTAGGAGCATGCATTTTCTGGTAGGCTTCTTTCTAGAGGACGTTTTCTGAATGAATCACATAGTCAATTCATTCATAGTTTTTCATAGTTTCATTCATTCATTCAAAACATTCATTCAGATTTTCCTTCTTTTGAAGGAAAAAGAATTCTGGTTTTATGTACACATTGCCAAAGGAAAACAAATAGGGCATTTGGGAGTATTCAGTCATATCCACAGATCCACAAGGCTCTTTGATAAATGAAATGGTGTCAGACCCTACCCTCACTGAAGATGGTGAAGCAGCATCGGTAGGGAACTTTGGCATGATAAGGGATATCCTTTTTCATTAACGCTAAAGACCTGGCATTCAGGACAGCTGGTAAGCAAAAGATTTAACCGTTTACCTGTTGTTGCTGTTGTTGTGAGATCCTGAGTCTTAGGCTGGAAATTACCAAACCAGGACCACATCCAATTACTTTGCTCCTGAGCTGCTGTGTGGCTGTTTGAGTGCACAGCTGAGGTAACTGGATCAATTATGAAAATACCATTTAGTGAGGTTCCCTCTAAAAAACCTTTACTTTCAGTTGTGTCTATATATGATGTCTGTATCTATTATTGAATGAAAATTAGAAAAGAAAATCTGGGCCTGGTTTCATTTTTCCAGCCTTCTAAAGTCTCCCAGAATGTTAGAACAACATCAGAAAGGCAAATTCTGTGTGGATATCAATTCAATGCTACTCATTCTTCAAACTGAACCTCCCCCCGCCCCCAGCATTCATGATTTCAGCAAAATCAAGCAGCAGTTTAATAACCTGTAATGAAAAGAGATTTTCTGTTACTTGATTGGGTTGGATTTATAGCCGTAAACTGGAGGTCTTCAAAGCAACATTTCAAAGGTTGCTTTCATTCATTTATCTCTGGGGTTGCTTGCCTGTATCTTTCACATCTGTCTAGCATTGTACCCAGGAAGCTTGTGATGACAACTGGCATTTCAAAGCTCCACTCACATTCATCAACAAGTTAAACTTTATACTTGAGCATGCACTTTGCAAAGGGTGTGTGTTCAAAGTGTTGAAATTAGATAAGGCTTTCTCAAGTATCCATCGATCACTTCTGCCACTCTGGACTCTAATTCAGTATATGTTTTTGGAAAAAAAACCCAAAACTGCCAAAGTTAGAGAAATTCTGGATTCTTCTCAAATTAGAGAAAGGATAATCAGCAACATCTTGCAATTGGAAATCTCTCATTGGACTCTCAAGTTTGACTTGAGTCCAGAATGTTCTCCTACTGAAGCAGAATGGCAAAAATCATCGAGATAAATATCTAAGCCAATTAAGATTTTTAAAAAACCATCTTAAGTCATCTATTCCCTTGAAAATCTGATGTAAGTTATGACTTCTCTCCTCAAAAAAAGTGACCCTATATATGCATACTCTCAAAATTTTGCATATTACTCAGGTGGTTCTTGAATATCATATAGCCTATTATTGAATCTACTGAAAGTCTATAAACCCTGGGTTAAAAACTTCAACTCTATGTATACCAAATGCCACTGACTGGCACGATATGTTCTGTGCTATGAAGAACACGTTAGATCAGAACACAGAGTTGAGCGACAGGAGCGAAGTTCACCCATGATGCTCCCAGATAAACCTGAGCAGCCCCTGGAAGATCCAGACCACCCCTCCATTCTCATTCCAGAAACTTCATTAGAGAAGCAAACTTCCCACCACCCTCACCCCAGAGTATACGAGGAAAAAACAGTACAAGAGGAAATAAACCCACATGACAAGATAGACACAGGTGTTATTTCTGTCTTCCTGAAAGAAGTTGTATGAGTTGGCAAAAATGGAGACAGCTACTGCTCAGCCAACAGAGTTTCCAAGTTTCCCCACTCAAGTAGGCCATGCCAGACCAAAAAAAAAACATTTCTTTGACACCCAGAAGATAAGGAAATAGAGTGTTCCAAGGCAGGAGTCTGCTTCCTGAATTAGTTTAGGTTTCTTGATTCCAGAGAGTTGCAGATCACCGATAGGAAGAGGCCGATGACACGCCTCCAGGAGGGCTCTTCCAAAAATAACACTTATAATAAACAGCTGGAAGTCCAACACTACCCAGATGGTTGTTCTTATTAGCCTTCCCTGTTGCCACCCACTAAGGACCCTTAAGGAAGGAATGAACCAGCTAAGCCAAAGGCAGCTTCTTCTGTGCACTCAGCCAGCCCCTTCTTGACCTCCGCATTTTTGCAATCACTCACTCTCACTCCCTCTCACCCTGTCCCAGCTCTCAGTCCAACAGTGATAAGGTTTTGGGAATCTCCTCACTGTACTCTGAAAACACGATTCTATTTAGGAACTTATCAGCTCTAACGTTTCCTGGTATGCCATGTACTACATTCCAATTTCCACCCGGTTGGTTTCTTTGATGCCCTTCTTTGCACGAATTGATCTTCTTGGAGTTGCCATTGGCCTTCATGGATCCTACAGTACTTCAGTGACTCTCAAGTTAGCCCTGGACTCATCTGGTAGACAACTTAGTCTCTCTCTTCTTTAACTGCTGAAAGAAACTCGGCTAACTGTTCTGGAAGAAGGAAAGCACAATTCTTTTCTCAACCCAAATCCTGAACTGTATTTTATTAATAGTTAAGTCTCACAGCTCTTCTTTTCCTTGATTTCTGAACTAGTACGTTGTCTCCATGAAGGTAGGTCCAACTCTGAGTTCCCAATAACTACAGCAGTATCTGGCCCAGAGGAGAACTCAAATATTGGCTGAAGGAGTAAATATCCCACAAATCCTTCCCTTTTTTCAGTATTACTTTCTAAGTGTTTGCCACCGGATCCCAAGCATTCTAATAGGCCTGATACATGGTAGGTCCTCAAAATAAATTTATCAACTAACTAACTTAGGCAGGAAAGATGCAATCCTTAAGAGATGTGCTATGGATGCTAATAAAATGTGCTAATTGCCTTTTCTAAAACGCATATGAAATACTGCTTTATATAGGCTATTAGTGGCTTGGATGTTAACTTAATCTAGTCCTCACAAGTTATGTTTTGTCAAGATTTTCTTCTTTGGTGGGAAGTGGTACTTTAGGGCAGACCTGTTCTGCTTCCTGCTGAGACCACTAATTATCATGTTTGCCAACATTTGGCAAAATTGCATGCCCTAATGATAAACACCTCCAACATAGTTACTTGTAAAAGGCCAGAAACTCAAGAGGCAGCAAGAGTTGCTCACAGAACTGCAAACAACAAGATGATATCATCTCCAGAGAGCCAATAACCCAGGAAAGCATGCGCAGTTTGAAAATACTTGCTTTTCAAAATGCTGCAAAGAATCTGCAGGGAATCATGGGAACCCCAAGCCTATTTCATATCACCCCCTCTCCTAAGCCAATTACTAACAGAAATTTAAAACATTGTTGAGCAAGTAACGTTAAATTAAATCAGAGTGCTATGGACGTTTCCCTGGCTTCTGGGTGACAAGAAATAGGAAGGGGCCCGACTTGCATATTCACAAGCCAGTACATTTCAGCCACTGCATGGAGGCCAGAGTTCCACCCCTCCAGAGCTGTAGCCAGGAAGAGAGAAAATCCACACCATACTAGGAAAACTGCTTGAGATTGCAGATGCCCTTTTTGAGTTGGACTAATCCTTCACAGAAGGAACACAGCCAATCTGGAAACCTGTTTTAAAACAAACCACAGGGGAAAAGCAAAGAGGGAAGCAAAGGAGACAAGAGGGAGATGTAAACACTGCCCAATGAACTGAAGCACAAGGCACAAAAACCCAAAGAAACATAATGCCGCATTTGCTCAGTTCCACTCTTGCAGCCCCAGTGACGAATCACCCACACACACCAAGTAAGCATTCAGAACTCGCACCAGTAGGCTGGGATATAGAACTCTTGAGCTGATTCAATTTGATTATGAAACTCCTCCAGATACGCTTCCTTGGGCAAAAAAACAAAGGAATTATTTAGTAAGTCATGGTGGATGAATGTGACTGACTATTACACAATCAATAACACGAGTATAAATCAGGTTAAAACATAAAAACACAAAGTTAGGTGAAAAAAGGTGCCAACGGAATGGTATGCATACTCTGTGATCCCAACTTCATGAAAAGAATCTTATCCATAGGTGGACAAGAACAAGAAGGAAAGATGCAAAAATAAAGATAGTTTTTGCATCAGGCTTGAATTGTCATCATATGCCCAGGGACAAGAGAATAGGGGGAGCTCTTCTAAAAAACTTCCAATATGGCACTTCTTATCCCAAGGTAAGAAAGATAGAGTTATAGATGGAAAAAAAAATGCAGGCAATGTGTGCAGAGCACTGACAACCACAACAGCCCACCTCCCCCAATGTCACCTACATCTAGATGTCCAGAGACAGGAGAAAATCAACACATGAGTGAGTAACACTCAAGAAGATCAGAGATATTTTGCCAAGAAATTGCTATTGGAAAGCACAACGATTCATTCTCCTTACTGGTAGCAGCGGTACTCTCTGTGTTGTCAAAGATTGAGGAACCATCTTGGTCTGGGGTCGGGTATGCAGTTGGAAGGTGGGTGTGGAAGATGCTGTAACCTCCTGATGTGCTCCTTTCACCAGGGGATCCACTGCTCATATCGTCCTCAGCAGGGTTGCTGGGGTTGATGTCCTCAGGGTTTGTTCTGTATTCCCCCTTCTTGGTGTAGCGAGTGCCATCACGGTTAACAATAGCTGGGAGAGAGAGAAGGTACCTTCAGAACTTCATGGCTCATATTTTGAGTATAGGAGAGATGGTGGATTATCATATAACATAGTGACTTCAAAGCTATTTTCTTTTATACTAAGAAAAACAACACCTAGTGGTGGGAGAGAGTGGCTGATGCCCTAAGAAAGTTCCCCATCCCCTGGAAAGGGGGAGGGAAAAGAGAAAGTTCTGGGGAGTCCTCACGTTTGAATCCCACTTCATATAGCCCTAGACAAGGTCAGAGCTTCAGGTTCCTCATTCATAAAATGGGAACAATATAGTACTACTTTCTGGATGGGGCCGTTATGAACATTATGAGATACATTTAAGTAAATTGCTCAACACAGCATTCAAAATCGAGTGGATGTTCAGTGAATGAGCTAGACGTTAAGAACGTTATTTAATTTTTCTTGCATTTAAATTTATTATTGAGGTTGCCTTCTCTTTATGACAAGTGATGTTGGTGTTTCCCATGTGTGGTTTCTTTTTATAAATAAATGTATTTTAGGTAGAAAACAATGGGTCAATTAAATGGAAAATATCAAGCTGTGTACATGGATATGTCAAAAAAAGGTGAAAGTGGTTTTCAAATGACTGAAGTTTGAGGAACATTAGAGTAAACCAGGGAGCAGTTTTAAGCCATTGCAGAAAAAGGGGCAGGGACACTGAATCACAGCCAGCCACCCCCAGCCTTAGGGAAATGACTCATATTCTGTTCAAATAGAAACCATAGAGAACACACCTGATCCTTTTCCCAAGAATGAGAAAACTCAATCAAGATTAGAAGAGATACATACTTATGCTAATTGGTCCATCAAAGGCATTGGGCAGGTCCGTGACTGACGTACAATCTTCTTCTCCCTCCGGAGCTATGGGGTTGAAAAAACAAAACCATGAGACCTCTTAAAAAATATGAGCAAAATCCATCTCCATTTCTATTAGTCAGTTAGGATGGAGTTTTATTATAACTTATACCAAACAATTTTTTTTTCTGAAACTCGGTAAGTCTACGAGGAATGTCTCTGACCTTCATGACACATTTTCCATTTTTATGTAATTTCATACATTCCTGGAAACTAACTTACCCTCCCCCAACTCCAGAAAATTCATTCATTAACAAATATACATGTTCTATGTCACGCACTGTGGAAGCCTAGGGGTGCCACTGTGAATGAGACAGACATTGCTCCTTCTCTAATGCAGCATACGTTAGAGAGGATTTTTTAAAATTTACTAATATAAAAGTAATGTGGGAACATCGTAAAAAAATTTTAAAAATAAAGAAATGTATGAACTACCATGAGAAAATCATTTATAATTTCAGAAACCCACAGAAATGATGGGAAAATATGACAGACACACATGATCAAAGATCAAATGTTCATCAACATGAACAGCATAACATCACCAACAAAGAATTTACTTGATCAAAATATTTAAAAAACAAATAAATCTCTAGTCTTCCATTGACATAGTAATTGATTTATTAATTTAGCTGATCTTTCTAAGTGCCTACTCTGTATAGACTACTTCTTGACATGTGGCTTCCGAAGCTGGCTACCTTTGGTCTAAGACCCCAGATTTCCCGAGACTGCTATTTTGGCATATCTCATCACAGGCACCTCTGACTTCCTTTTCATTTGTTTTGCATTTATTTTCTACTCCTTTACCCCTTTATTCAGGAAAAAAGATTTCCACATGTACTTTGGGCCTGCCCGATCGCCCATAAATGTTACTGGTAGCCCTCTGGACAACACTGTGTTCAGCCCTCTGAAACAGGCCCTGAAAATTCCACTATGCATGCTATCCCTTGGGTCTTAAACGCAGACAGCATAGTAACTTAACCAACCATTCCATTCATGCCAAAATGCTCCATCCTGTGACTAGAACTTGTGTTGAGCTCCAAAAACTCAGAGAGCTTTAAACTGGTTTTGCTGTGATGGGAAGGCTGGATCTATTTGTGCATTACAGCTTTTATGCCGTGTGTTTGCGTGTGCGTGTGTGTGTGTGTGTGTGCGTGTGTGTATAAACGCTTAAATGTAAAATGGCAATTTATTTGTTAGGTTGGTTTCTCCCAGGGTTGCTTTTGGCAAAGAGAAAGGAAGAAAGAAATGGATGGATGGATGGATAGAGAGATGGACAGAGATAGGTAGGCAGGCCAGCAGACTGCTATCACAAGGAGCGCTGTTATCACAAGTATTTTATGTGACGTGCCATAAATTGTTGGGTTCTCATAACAATGGACAAAAATACAAGTTGAACAAACAGGTTTTGTTTGATTCCTTGTACCTGGGAGCATCTTTTCCCAGCAAGGACACCTAAGATGTTAACCGCCAAAATGGTATGCAAATATATGTAAATCAAGAAGCATTTAGATGAACCCTGATTGGTAATGGCATAAGAAATAATTAAAGGAAGTTACAGATATAACTGTTCATTTATTCTAAGCATCTACTCGGTACTTATACACCAGACCATAAAAGAAAAAAGGAGAAAAAAGATGAACATGATTCTGTCCCTGTTTCTAAAGAATTCACAAGATCACGGCAGCCGTGGGAGGTGGGGGAGCGGAGGGAGTGGGGAGGAATAATAGTTAATATTTCTTTAGCTTTTTACAGTTTTCAAAAAATTTTTCGGAAATTCTCTCACTTGAAAATAAAGGCATATGGCCAACCTGGGAGATTTGGGGGAGTAATCTACCTGTGTGTCTTACAAATGCCACCAGAGATCAGCCTAACCTTTGAGACACTTCTGATGTTCATACGTTGCACATACCCAGAAACAGGCCTTGGGTTATGGCTTCGTGATGCCAGGGATGGAACAACCTCCCCCAAATTCAAACACAACTGCAGATAACAGTGCACTGGGAATTTCCAGGAAGTTAGTTGTAACAGAATGGGGCATGATGTCAAAAACACTAAGATAGTTTTGTAAATGATTAGAGCATTTATTCAAATGGACCCCCTTCATGCTCCAATTCACCTTAACTTTTACAAGAACATCAGATCTGGCAAGTACAGTAAGATGGATGGTGACCCAAATGTGCAACTAATATACTCATACTCCCATGAGTGATCCCAGGGCCTCATTAGACAGCCTTTCATTCTGTTTAATGAGCACTGTGCTGCTTCGAAAGTTAGACCTGGTGATGTGTCCATGAACCAAAGGATTTTTTAGAAACTCTCTAAGGTGGGAATTCTCAGAAACCTTGGCTCCAATTCACCAAAATAATCAAGAGAAACATTAATTATTCAGTCTAACCACTAATCGCTGGGTGCCAGATAGAAAGGTACCTTCCTTAAAGCTTGATACATTCTAGGTGTCCCATAAATATTTTCAAATAGTCGTTGAACGAGTGAATGAATAAACAAATGAATGTAAAATCTTCCCTGTAATTCTGCCTTCAAAAGAAAATGAGGTGTGTTACCAAAAGCAAGCTAAATAAATGAAAAAATTCAAGTCAGTTCTCTGTGTTGTTCATACAGAAGTCACCAGGCTCACGTTGGGCCTTAACTACTGAGTGATGAGACCTTTTCTGCCTTATTTTCATTTGTAAGCCACAGGCCATGTTTTCCAAAAACTACTGCTAAAAATTTTAAGTTTATGGAAGCTATATGCTAAGATTGAGCTGGCTTTGGTCCCTGTAGACAGTTTATGGGGGGATCACAGTTCCTTGAACACAACTACCTGCTGGTAGTTCTCAGGCTTTGTTAGATTCAAGGATCTTTCCAGAGAGATCCTTTGCATGGAGCAGAAGGTTATCAAGATCTTTAGCTCACTCAACACCCCTATCATCTGACTCCAAGCTAAGACATTTAGAATCTATTTATCCTTAGACACATTTATCCTCTTCTCTAGTTTCTTTATTCTTTGTCTCACTGCTTCAACAAGACTTTTAATTTAAGAAATTAAAGAAGAAATATAGCTTTTGGTTCTTTCATACCCCCACTTTGCCTAGCACAGTATTGAGCTCATAGAATTGATCAATAAATATTCTCTTTAAACTTAAAGAAAAACTTATAAAAGCAGCCTGTCAGCATGGAGTCAATTTCGAAAACAGAGAAAAGGAAAAACATGACTTCTAGCTGTGCTATTTAATGTGCCCATTTGGGTATGCAATACGTCCCCAGCACTTCTCAAACTATTCAACTGAACTCCAAGGAAAGGAAAGTTAATCAATGCTTCGATTCCCACTCTGGGGATGGGCCCAACCTCATAAGCAAAATTAAGGGCAGGGAGAAAATTCTCAGCAGCAGCCCGACTGCATGGTTTTCACTCCAGGCCATAAAACCACGTGAGCATCTACCCTTTTTGAGTTAAGGTTCTTTCTGGCAAATGCCACCAACTTGTAAAACAGGTGGGACAATGTGGGTATGCAACCACATAATCTGTTGCATACACGTACTCAACAAGATTCAGTGGGAGATGCAACAAGCAGTGCCCAGAGACTCTCAGGAGCACACAGTCTCACACTAGCCCTTTCCCACTTGAATAACCCCTTTGTCTAAAGCACAAGCTCTTCCCAAAGTCTTCCTCTGACCTCTTGCACCAAGATGGAGCTAGCCAGACCACATGTTGCTCTGTGTCGATTTCCTGTTTATTCCTATGTGGTTTTTCTCATTATAACATCATTAGAATGGACATCTGGGGATGGTCTGGGAACTGGGTATGTATGGTCCACGTACTTTTTAGCGTCAGTTGGATTGTTCGCCTTTTGGTCAAACTTTATCTGTGTTCTTCACTCATATGACAGGAAGGAGTAAACATTCTATAGTTTTCTCCTTCTTGTTTCGTGTGTCTCTCCATAGGTTTAGTGACCTGCAAATATTTGCCAAACTTCACTGGCTTCACATACTCCATTTCAACTAGCCAGCCCTGATACTTTCCTCTAAACCCTAGATTTTCTCTCCAAATTTCCTCTCTGATCCCTACTGCTCATGCAACAATGAGTGGGTGGAGTAGCCTAAAGCCACTGATGTAAGCTCACTTTTAATTTGTTCTTTTTTTTTGTATCTATTTTTTCATTGGCAGGTAGAAGTAAGATCTCACAATTAATTTGATGTCCTTTCTTTAGCTTAAAAACCCATGCAGATTTTATATTCTGCTACCACATATATCTGTGTTTGTCTCGTGCAGATAATTTCTTAAGTCACTTTCCAGCTAATTTCACATGCCCTTCCCATCTTTAAGGGAAACTGACACTCCAGGAAGGTGTACCAAGTTTACCTCCAGGTTTCCTCTTTTCCTTCTCACTACTTCATACCTTCAGGGGGAACATAAGGCCCAGTTTAACAAGTAAGACTTTTTGTTGGTACCCCAAAATTCGACAATTGTAGTTTTGATCCTTCTCAAAAGACTCTGAGAAAATTCATAATGTATAGAACTCTTTAATTTTGCTGGGGCTTGAATTTGACTTGTAAGCATGAGTTTCTAGGCTGGTGGTTAGAAGAAAGTCCCACAGACTGGAAAGGAGGCTGGCTAGCAGCCCAGCATCTACATCTGAACTTAGCTTCTTTATTCTCTGGTTGTCCCAACTGTTGGGTAAGGGACATTCAAGAAGGTCAAAGGCCTACTGCATGTCCTCCCAGCCTTTTCTCTGGCCCCCACATATAATAAATACCTCTCAGCTCAGACATTTGGCTTGCACGTCAAAGCTATCATTAGATTCATGTCACTCCCCTATTTAAAACCTGCAATGACTTCCCATCACACTAAGAATGAATCACCCTACGTGCTCTGGCTGCCGCTACCTCTCTGACTTTATTCCTTGGCATTCTCTCCTCTGATCACCAGACTTTAGCCACCTTGGCCTCCCTGATGTTCTTAGAACAGGCCAGAAGGCACTTTCTCTGACCACCATCTCAGAAAAAAAGCACCCTTAGCACTTTCTAGTGTCATATTCTGCTTTCTTTTTTATAGCATTTATATCACTCTCTGACTTCATATAAGGTATTGAATATTTATGTGTTTATTGGCAGCCTCCCCAACTTAGCATGTAAGCTCCGTGGAGACAGGAATCTTGTCTCTGCCGCAGGTATTTAGTGAGTATCTGTTGCATGAATGGAAGCTACGTGAATCCCCACTGAAGGCGAGATCAAAAGGCCACATAGAAACACTCCAAGAACCTACCTGAAGCGTTGTAGCAATACGTGTCATACTGGGAGTTTTCGGAAGTGAGGATGTACACCCCGGTGTTGTTGGCTGCACAGATGGAGTTGGGGTGGATCCGGGGGATCACCACGTGCTCTTCTATAAAACCGTACCTGCAAAAGAAGTTTAAACAAGAGGCTATTGACCGGCAAGGCTGTGACGGGAATTTCATAACAGCCCATCGAATGACATTTAACGCAGTGCCCGGCTTCCTTCTATTCAGCCCCAGGGATGTTAGAGGTTTCAACAACTGAGTTATGTGAAATCCAAGAATAACAGCACACACGGAGAGTGAAAGAGATCAAGGCCGATACAGACAAAGTGATTTCACTTAGAGAACTACGAAGAGCTTCTCTGAAAAAAAAAAAAAAAAAAAAAAGAATAGATTCATGAAAGAAAAAAATTAGCATCAAATAAAATTTGTGGTCAGCAGTGTCACGTCGGTTTGAACAAGCAGAAGGAAGCCTGAGTCACAGAGGAGAGAAGTTATGATGTGAGATTCAAACTGGCTCTCAATTACCTTCATATTTTCCAAAAAATACATAAAATGGCCGGCTCCCGTAGATAGGAAGAAGCGGTTCTTCGTTTCTGTGCACAAATTTCAGACCTGCCTCACTTACCACCCTCCACTCTTCGCCCCTGGCCTCACCTTTCCCGCAAGCCCCTCTCTCCATACTCCACGATTCTGAACACGAAGCCTTGCTCATGTGCCAAGTACACAGCACATTCTGCCTCCTGAGCTTCCCAGGCATGATTCTATTGCCAGTGGAAATAAATTAACTGTCATAATGGGAATAAGCAATTAAGTAAACAGATAGCAATGGCTCATTTAGCCCAGGAACTTTCCAGAAGCAGTACAGCCAGAGAAATGCTTAGCCCTTCTCCCCCAACCAAAGTGTTTCTGGGAGTTCGCGATAGCCGGAGACCCTTTCAGAGACACCATACAGAGCCCCGCCTCTCCTAGCAGCATGCTGGTGGCCAAAAACTCAATTATTACACAATTTATTCCGAATAGAAAATGCCTCAAAAAAATGAGATGTGGGCCGAGAAAATACCATATGCAAGGGAAGTGGTGATGCAGGGGGAAGACAAAGAGGATGAAGTTAAACCCAGCAGATTTTTGAAAATGCAATGCTGGCTAAAATGCATGGCATAGATCCTTCCCATCTTTCCTGCCAGGGGCAAGAGCACAGAGTGCATTGCCCTGCAAGACCCACGGAGATGTCTGTGAGTTTGCAGTTTCTCAGTACATGGAAATCATTATGTCTGTGTTGCAACGGTAGCTCGCATGACTAATTCCTCATCTGAATGGACAGACTGGTTTCCCCAAAGTCTCCTTAGCTTGGTGGGGGGAGGGGCACAATTAAATGTTAATAAGTTTTCTTATATCTGAAGGTTGCTACTAGTCAGGGTGGGGCAGACAAAAGAGAGTAGCTGCTAAGGTTTTATCCCAGCCTAGGAGACTCTGCCATCTGTCCTATGGCAGATCTCTGATTCACAGCTACCTAAGCAAAATTATGGAAATGAGTTTTGCAATACTTAATACCAGTTATGGTGAAATGATAGATTTCTTTGGCACAGTTTTTCCTTTTCATTTTCTAAATAATCCCCCTTGGTGGGCCTACTCCCCACACCATTCCCACTACATCGTGTTGACAAGGATGTATAACACCAACATTCTAGCATCTAAC
>NW_012148619.1:2092928-2139555 GCF_000956105.1 Propithecus coquereli
ACTTCATGGTGGTGGTTGCCAAGCTTGCTCTTCCCATGCACCACTCACCTCAGGGCCACCGGAAATTCAAAAAATAAGGCTTTTCCCTGTTATGATTTTCCTGGAACCAGTCAGTTTGAAGAAGTTTCTATGGAGCACTGAGATACCTCTCAAGCCTCCTAATAATAGTATATCTTAATATAATATATCTTAATAATATTCATGCCTTTTTATTTACTTTCTCAAATCACAGCAACACAGAAGAGAAACCAAAGAGAGAGAAAGAGAGAGAGAGAGAGTTGTTTGAAAAACCTTCTTGGAGCCAAGTCTTGCAGGGCCAAGGCTCTACCAGCCACATATTTATTTTAAACACTGTTATTTGGTTTACATTTTCTTGTGGTTCCGACAATGATCCTGCAGCTTCTTCAAAGCCAGGAGAGCGCTGTGGAAGCACAATAGACAGGAAGATTCCAACCAATATGACCCTTAGTGGCTTCCTCTGGGCTCCCCCTACATGACTCATAAAGGTGTCTTTAGCCGACTTTAAATTCCAGTTGTCCTACAGGTTCCAGATTGACTTGGCCAAATTAATAGGCGGGGCCGACTCTTTTGGCAATTATCCATTCAGCTGTCAGGGAGGAGCCTTCTGGCTCTAACTCCCCTTTTCCCCCTGGGGCCAGGCCACTGGCTTTCCCCAGTGCCCGGGTGCTGGTCCCTTACCTGCAGGTCTCAAAGCCAATGCTCAGGGCTTGCATCATCTGTTCCATGGTGGGCAGCGTGCTGTTGAAAGCATTGCAGAGGTCAGCTGCCTCTGTCCTAGAGATGCTGTAGCGACCATTTTTCTCCACATGGAATACACCTGAGTAGCGGCAGGTGATATTTAAATCTGTGGGATGAAACAGAAATGTTAAGATTCTTTTGCATAAATAATTTGGGAACAGTAAGAAGTTCATTTTAGGATATACTCCTTAAAAAGCCAGATACAATTCTCGACTGGCCAGAGCCTTCAAAATTCACTCCAGCATTCCAAAGCGCCATTACATTAAGCTCAAATCTAAGATAAGACACGTTAAAGTAGCCTCATTCTTACATTCTCTCCATCAGGTTTCAAAAGGTTTCAATAAAGGTTTCAAAAGACATGATTTACTTCGACGATTAAAGTAATACAAACTCACAGAAAATATACAAAATTCAGGGAAATAATAAAGGAAAACAAGTCCACCACTAAGAAAACTATAGCAAACATTTTGCTGTATCTTCTTCCGGTTTTTTTATTGAATACACACACGCTCATGCACACACACATACATGATATATATGCACATATTATATATAATATATACACACACATTTGTATAGCGGAAATAGTACTAATTCCACAGTTCTAGTGTTGGGGGCCTTTTTTCCACTTAATCCTGTATGACAAGCATTTTCCACAATCAAGTGCTGTTGCTCCCTGGCTTATAACCTCTGATGGCTTTTGGTTGCCCCAGAATAAGTTTCCTTATCATGGCCAAGACCAACATGATCTGGCTCCTGCATCCCTCTCTAACGTCGAAGTAGCTTGCTCTGCTCTAAGAACAAAGTTTTCCTTCAATTCCCTCAGTCACTCTGAGCTCCTTCCCATCTTAGAACATTTATGTCTGTCTGCCTTTCCCTCTGTCACCTGGGTGGTTCGTTTTTGCCATTCAGAATTTCAACTCCAGGTCACCTCACCTTAGAGTCCTTCCCTAAACACCCTTATTCAACCCCCATCCTCTCCCGCTCCTCATCTGGCTATTGTGTCTTCACAACAATGTGTTCATCTGTTTATGCACATGGTTATTGTCCTCTCTCCTTCCTGCAATAAAAGCTCTGAGAAAGCCACGGCCTTCTACTTGTTTGCAGCTGTTTCTCCAACACGACAGTGCCCAACAGAGAGTAGATGCTCAAAAAGTATTTACTGAATAAATAAATGACTCATTGAAATTTCCTCAAAAACACGCTTTTAATATATTGACAAAATCCAAGACCTGCTATTTCTCCCAAGAGTTAATGACATTGAAAATGGAACCAACTGCTATCAGCTGGGTAAAGAATTCTACAAGGTCTGTTGTGAGCTTTGTAGATATTAATCTGAAATCTCAAGAGGAAGCTGGAAATCATCCTGTTCTACTTGATCCTGTGTCACAATCTCAAAAGACTTCAAAGACCTTAACTGAAAATTCGTTATTCTTCTGGAACGACATTATTCCATTTGCACTTGAGTAAACTCCACACAGAAAGGTTAAGTCATTGAGACTGTCCTGGTGAAGCTTGATTCCTCCCGAGCACTCTCTTGGGTCTCAATGACAGTCCTTATCCAAGTAGACAGGCTGACACTGTCTTTGGGCCATGGCCTAGGTGCTAGGCCAGGCACCACTCTGTGTTAGTTAAGAGCCAGGCCTGGAATCCAACGTAAGTGACTTTAACCCAGACTCCATCTCTTCCTTGCACAGGTCCAAAGGTGTCTGAGAAGATTCTACATATTTACCAATGAGAAAATTAAGAAGTGAGTTGCCCAAGGAAGTAAGTATTTCTATCTAGAGCCTACTGACTCCTTCCTGGATGTCAGTTGCTTCATTCTACTTCTCTGAGTTGACAGAAATAAGAGAAGAGACCTACTACTGCAGCGTCCCTGTGTACCCAGCACCTCTGAGGTTCTGGGTTGCATCATCTTCACCAGAACCCTGAGAGGTGAGTTTTATGTATTAAATATGTATATGTTATTTATAGGTGAAGAAATTGAAGGTCAGGAAAATTAAACAACTTCTCAAAGTCACCCAGCTCTTAAGTAGCAGAGCTGGAAATCTATCTGTTTAACACCAAAACCCACGCTTTGAACCACTTTATTATGTGCCCCGGGATTCTTTCCTATCATTAGCACAACTGGAGAAAGAAGAGAGGCACATCTAAACAGCTGTTAAATAATGACAAAGATAGGGTCATTTTTAGTGAATGATACAGGCAACAACTGCTTTCTCCTTCCTGAGGAGGAAGCAGGTTTCAACCACTAGAAGACAGTGTCTGACAAATGCAAAATGAGATAAGAGAACTGTTGAAATTCTATATTATCTGAAAATAGTAAAAACAAATAAGAAATAGAGCCTGCAAAGACATAAGCCAATGTCAATTATTTTTCTTTTCTTTTGTTTGCATCCATAACAGATGGGTGCTTAAAAAACTCCAAACATCAGAACTTGGTGAAATGGAGAAAACATGTTTTTGTGTAGCTTATTCTTTTTCCGGTCTAATGGCATCCTCGTAAGACACTCACGCAACACTTGGCCGACAAGGCACCAAGAGCACACCGGAGGGAAATGTTCAAGGCCCTTTTGCAATACTATTTGTTTTCACTGACATTTTCAGCTTGGGCCTCAGTTGGCCAGTCTCACAAAGGGAAATTGTCACTCTGCATGACAGCCCTTCCAGGGCCTCTTCCTTGTCGAGCACATGAAAGAAAAATAAAGCATCCCAATCAGCTTCTTGGAGGTAAGGCTGATCGGAGAGACTTCAGCTGGACGCCAGGAGTAGCAAACTACTGGCCCGCACCCAGCCCAGGTGCTTGCCGTCACTCAGGTTAAAAATAAAGTCTGAGGCATGGACAGTGGTTGCAAGCTAAACGGCAGTTTTTTTCTTATTAAAATCATTTCTAGCTTGCCACCTGGAAGACAGAATATGCAAATGCAAGAGGAACCAATGCAGGCTCGGACTTTTGAGTAAAATCCCTGGAGTTTCTTGTGCGGCAGGCAACATAACTTCATTGCCAATACATGCGTGCACTGTGTGAGTGTGTCCACATGTGTGTATGCAAGGGAGTACGTGGTTTTGCATGTGCATGTGATCAGCCAATACAGGATGAAAGAGATAAACCCAACCTTCAGCCTTCCTGGGCTTGGAGGCTTAAACAGGGCTTGACACATTGTAGGTGTCTGCAAAGGGCTGCTGAATGAATGAAGAAATTCTACTGAAAGTAAAAATTCCACAGCTTACATTTATCTTCATCTTGTGAAAAAGTCCAGCTCATAACCCTGATGGTCTTTAGAAATAGAGGAATTGCAATGATGGTAACAAATTCTTCATGTCAGGACAACTATCCTATGAGTATTCACAATTCCCCTCCTCTGGGCCCCTCTTGCCTTAAAAGGGACCAAAGATTTCAGGGCTGTGTATCATTTAAACCTTGATAAGGTATGAAGACATTCCATCAGGTTTCCTTAACACCTGTGCAAACCCAAATTATTACCCCAGAGGGTATTAATAACGCCAAAGTAATAATACTGGCTAATACTTACTGTGTACCTATAATGTATATGGCAGGTACTCTTTTAAGCACTTTAGGAGCATTAATTCATTTTATCCTTAAAACAACCCTATGAGGGGTAATATTATTATCCCCACTTTCCAGATACAGAAACTAAGGCATGGGAGTGGGGGGCAGAAAAGAAATAGCCCTGGCTTCACAGAGGTGGTAATGGCAGAGCCAGTATTCAAACCCAACCAGTCTTGGTACCAGGAGCCCACAGGCTTAACCACTTGGCTACTACTCCTAACCTCAGTTTAGGTAACTTTTTCTGACCTCTCAACATCCCCAAAGCATCACTGCCAATATTCCCAAGGTTTGAGTAGAGTTAAGGTAAGGTTGAGGCGTGAGCAGCCACAGACCACAGAACACTGCTGCACAGTGTGCCAAGGTCTCTGCCAATGGCGCTACCCACCCTGCAAACCACTGCAGAGAGGCAGGACTTCTCTGATGTTTGCGTGTCTCTCCCGAGAAACAGAGACCTCTGTGATTCAGGATTCACTTTGACTAAAGAGGCTAATATAAATGGCTGATTGCATCTCTCAAACAAGCCCTTCCAGCTGGAAATAAATCAAGAATGTTTTCCGTTGAGTCCTCTGGTCTCCAATAAATCTCCCGAATCATGTAATGAGTAAACTGTCCCAAGTCCCTCCCTCTGAGAGACAGAATGGGCTCGACGGAAAACAGTGACTGTTTGAGGCCACTTTTGGCTTTGGAGAGGAGCCTCCCCAAGGAAGAAATGCCACTGGACCTTCAGGGGTTCATCATCACCGGGCCCAGCATCTAGGAACCTCATCTGCCCCTGTGGGAAGAGGTCTGCTAGGGAGCTGTCAGGAAGGCTAGAAAAAGGAGCTCTCCAAGAGAGTTTCTTTATTCTATAAAGCTAGTCTCCAGCACCAAAGTTACATGAAGGTCGGTAGTTCACTCTAGTTTGGACCTGCCCATACCTGGTTCAAATCCTGCCCCTGCCACTCACTCCAGGTTAGACAGCTAGTTAGTTACTTAATCTCTCTGACAGTCAGCCTCCTCCTTGATGGGGTGACAATGCCAATCTCTCAGGGTTTGTGGGATTCTGAAATGAGATAAGGTAGGTCAAACACTTGATATGGTGTTTGACAGTTAATAATTAGAGCCAGCGGGTATTGCATACTCATTAGGCGTCTTATATACATTAACTCATTTAATTCTCGTAGAAATGCTGTCAGGTAGGCACTATTGCCAAACCCATTTTAAAGACAAGGAAACTGAGGCATAGAGTGGTGAAGTAACTTGCCCAAAGTCATCCAAGTGGGAGAGTCTGGGTCCTAACCTCTGTGCTATGCTGCCGACTATGCAGGCTCCTGGTTAAATTCACTATCATTTGGACAAACCACAGCTGGCCCATCCACCATTAATTTTATCTATTCTGTCCCCTAAACCTCAGGTCAAGAAGATAGATCTCTCTAATAAAATTGCTCAGCACCTTTCAAAACTTTGCCTAGATGATAGAGCCTTAAAGGGATAGCTTCTTGGTCTACATAGTCATTTTCTAAGTGGTAGAAAATCACATCTTCTCCTAGGGAGAGAGCATTGTGTAATTTTCACAAAGTTGCCATTCTCTACATCTCCCCAAACTTTCCTGAGGAGTGACAGTGGTTCACATAGGTGCCTAGCGATGGAGCTGGGTAGCAAGAAGTCTTCAACCTGGAATCCAGGAGTTGGTCTTCAAGGTGTCTATGAACCTGTGAGATTGTATGCAAGACTGTGTGCATGTGTGTGCATGCATTCGTGTGTGTGTGTGTGTGTGTGTGTGTGTGTGTGTATGTGTGTGTAGGTGTTTAGGTGGGGCAGCGTCTTTGGGTTTTATTGGTTTCTCAAAGTCTGTGACACAACCAGGTAAAGAATTACAAGAAATTGTTATTTCCAAGGTCTTTTCAGCAATCAGAAATTCCAGAATTCTAGAATTTTGGAATTTCCCTGTGTGCTTCATGCCAGCAGGAATTATGTCACTCTTCCCCACATTATATTCCCGGTACCTAGCACAGCCACCCATGGTAGACAAATGTTGAATGAATGAATGAATGAATGCTCTCTTTCTGCTCTCCTCCCAAGGCAAACAGGCTTATGGGGTGCAAAAGGATCACCTATCAGGTCGCTTCCTGACGTCACACCTAAAAAATGACCAGCTGGTCTCTGTTGAGAATTCCCCACTGGACACTCAAAATGTCTTTAATCCGAAACTTTACTTCTACGAACATTTGCTCTTTTCCCTGAAAGCAAATGTTTCAGGGAGCAACTTTCAGTTTTGTAACTGGCTTTATCTGTCTGAACTTTCAAGCCATCATCTCAACAATGCTTACGTCCCATCTCAGGGCCATTTCTGAGGCCAGATGTCCTGAGAGAGGACAGCAAACGCAGTGCATCCCACACGAAGACCACCAGAAGACAACCTACATGATACTACGCCCAGAGAGAGGACTGTCAGGCCTCCAAACCAGGCTTTTCCAGATGGTCCAAAATGGATGAATTTGTTTTCTAACATGATCTGCCCAGGTGTGCCTGGTCCCTCCCTCTCTGTCATCTCCTCAAGACAGATGAGGCAGAATTATATATATATATATTTTTTTTTTCCTGATTTGGTCCAGAGTAGGATGTGTCTGGAGAAGTTGCTTTATCTTGAAGAGGGGAATAAGGCCAGCTCCTGTTGTCAAATTCCCAGGGCTCACTTGTCATGGGCCGTGATTATAACAGCAAGCACGTATGAGTGCCTGTTCTGGGCTCAAGGCATTCGACACTTCACATCTAAGAATTCTTTTAGTTCTCACAACAGTCCCATGTGGTAGGCACTTCTACTATCTCCATTTTACACGTGAGGTAACTGAGTCGTTGAGAAACATTAAGTAAATTGAGCTAGTCACCGGCGGGCCCAGGTTCCACACTGGGCAGTCCGGCTGATGACCTTGCACTGTTCATTTGTAGCTTACGCACAGGACAGATACCAAAACCACAGGAAACTCCATGTGATTTTTAAAGTGCAGAGAGGTGATCATTAAAAGAGAGCTCTCGAGAAAATAATCTGAACTTACTGAATGTTATTTTAAGATCAGAGGTCTCTCAATTTTGGACCACAAGGCTTAAAGGGGCAGGGACTTTGCCCAAGGGCTTGGTAAGGCTTCAGTGAAAAAATCTACACTCATGGAACTTCCATTCTCTTTCTGGGGAGAAGATTCTGAAGTCTCAACGTTCACTGGCTTTCCCCAGCAATGAGCCAGCTCCCTCTCTCTGATTCTACCCATTGGTCTTCCCATGATACCCTTGGGAATTGAGGGTCCAACCCCAACTACAGCCCTCGGGCCTCCTGCCCCTCACAGCCTGAATGCTCTGGCCGTGGCCAAGCAGAGAGAATGCGGAGAGGACCCTGGGACTCAGTCTTGGCCCAGGGATGGGCTGCCATACCACAAGCTGTTCTTGTGACATTTTGAGATGTCTGCTGCCAAACTCAAAGATCTAGACTGTCCAGGCTGAGGCGTCCGGTTGATCTAGCTGGAGCATGGCACTCTGGGCTGACAGCATCCAAGGTGATCCAGCTCCTGGGAGGCAGCCACACACAAACCCCTTGGGCAGTGACAGCCAGAAGCATTGGTGAGCTCTCCAGAGTTTTCATTTTTGCAGTGTTTATCTTTCAGCAGCCAGGATTCTATTTCTGTCCTCTGATTTGCTGAGCTCACGTCCAAAACAGATTACACAACTCACAAACCTAACTGACCTGATTCTGATCAGAAGTAGAGAGGGGAGAGGCCAATGTCTATTTGTTTTTAAAGCATTATTGCTAATTGGATCATCTATATACAAAGCCGAAAGGGACAACAGGAAGCCTCTAACCAAAGTCTCTTATGACACAGAGGAAATAAAATCCAGAATGACTGAGTATGGTCCCCCAGCCAGTTATGAGAAAAGCAAAATCTCAGGGGTCCATCAATGCAGATTCCTGACTCTCAGTTCAGCTCTCTTGCTACTGAACTGTCTTTTGTAAGAGGTCTGAGCAAGCTGTTCTCAATAAAGCTACAACCTACTGTCGTAAGAGGACATGAAGAAGTCTGTTTTTCATTTGTCTGAAGTCTTCCATGCCCAGAAGTTTCTATCTTGGAGTCTCTCTAGCTATTAGAGCCCCTGCTGCCCCCCAGGCCTGCCAGTCCAAAAGGCCAGCAGCCTTCCCTCTGCCCAGCATCACTTGCCCCCATCTCCTGATGCCCATGTGATGGGCGCCTCGTGAAAGGGTGTATTGTTCAGCATCCACTTGTGAATGAGGCCAAAATCACACTTGGTGGCCGAATCGCCCTTGGCTGCCCAGTGCAGACCATGAGTCTTGAGTGACTCAGTCTCTCCCGGAATTGCCCTGGAGGCGGATGAGGGTTTAATGAGCAGAGAACACAGTCATGCACAATCATACCCAGAGAACTTCCTCCAGAATGTGTCTTGGGTTGCTTTCAACTGAACTATTCATTACTTGGCACTTAGAAAGGAAATGTACCCCAACTTCTTGGCGCCTACCAGGGGCCCCTGACCTCTCAGCCGTTTGTCTGTGGAGCACAGAGCCTGTAATGGCAGCCAACGCTGAACCAACAGGGGCCGGTCACACCCACTCTATCAGAGACAAATGCCGAAGTTTCTCTCAACTGTTACACTGGCCCTTCAGCTAAGGCCACCAAATGCCCAAATGCAATGCATAGTCTAGAAAGATCTTGGGTCATTTTCAGAGTTGGAAGAGAGGCCCTGTCTCTGCCTCCTTGTGTGACGGGAGGACTTGGGAAGGGAGAGGGTATGGAGAATCTGTTTAAACCCCCACCCCCGGTCCTGGATCTAACAGAGTCTTTCTGGCAAAGGAGAGTATGTGTCCCAGAATGGTTCCTCTACTGCACAAGAATTCTGTAGGCCAAGGGGCCTTTGGCGAGGGAGTCTCCAGGGACAGAAACCATAATGTGTTCCCCTGTGTGTTGCCATGGCGATCAGGAAATCCTCCGGGCTCAAAATCTTTGTTTTCTTCTTTTTCGGTTCTTATTGATTTAGCAGATTGACAAGCACAAACCCAGGATGTGGTAAATGAAATGAAAAAGCATCTCTGGGGCCCACATAGGGTTTTTCCTGTTGCAAGTAGGAAAAAAAAAAAGATGGTTCCACTTTGTTTTGTAATGTGTGTGTTCTTCCCCCACCCCCCAGGTAGTCACAATGACTGTGACATCACCTAATTAGTGTACAGTTCCTGCTCAGGACTGTAGCTGGCACTTTGAGGAACTGGTTCACTTCGGGTTGAGGGAAATATCTCATGAGAGTTGAGGTAGGCTGAGAAACTGTTACTCACAGGTAATATCTCCATTTCCAGGGTGATTAATGGGTCACCGGTGGGCTGATGAACCAGGGTCTCCCACCTGGGAGTAGGTACACTAGCTCGAGTCTAAATCCTGTTAATTATAAACTATGTGACCTTGAATAACTCACCGAACCTGTGCTCCCCCCAGGCACATCTAGCCTTTCTACCTCCCAGGATGAAATAAGAAGTTACGAAAGCTTTGGAGCTTGTGGGATAAAAGTGGGAGTGTAGCCATGCACACCTGGGACGGTATTCAAATCCCAGAAAGCTTCTCCAAAACCCCGTATGAATGGAGACGCTTTTGGGCTCCACCCTCAACAGAACAGAAGGGATCACAGCACAGCAGGCTTTGGTAATCTCGGCACCTACCAGTTGTCTTCACCCACCACGAAGCACTTTCACACCCAAAAGCAGACCGGTGTGGCCCAGAGGGTAGGTGCTAGGGATCCGTTTAACAGATAAAGAAACAAAGGAGTAAGAGTTTGAGATTCAAGAGTCTTAACGGAGAGTTTGATAAACTTAGATTTTCCAGGTCTGCTGGTTTTTTCCATTCACCTGTGGTGCTGCTCTTGCAGCCAGGGCTGTCAACAGGCAAAAGGAGCAGCGGCAGCACTCAGAGAGGGGCATGATGGTTTTCAGACTTTCCTTCCTCTCCCTGCCATGATGTCTTAGGCAGAACCATGATATTTAAGATGGTTAAAAGTAGAGCTTCCCTCGTGGGAGCTGGAGTGAGGGTGGAGGGGCAGACCCAGAGCCTTGTTCCCCCAGATGCTAATTCATGCCCAGCACCCACCCCAGCCCACCCATGGTCCTGACGCCCTCCACAAAGCCCTAGGGGGCTGGGTGGAACAGTCTGGAAAACACGGCGGTAGGGGCCAATCATAGCGATGACAGCCACCACTTAGTAAGTCCTGTAATGTGCCAGGGGCTCCAAGGCACTGGAAGCCCTAGGAGGGTAAGTCCCCCCATGTGCTGGCTTTAGAAACAGTCAGAGAAATTAGCACAGGGTCCTGCAGCCCAAATGAAATGCATGGCGTAAAAATACCGTAAGTGACACAGGCTTCATGTGAGTAGTTTTATATTCTTTTTCCCCTCAGTATCGAGAATAAAAATGCCTTGCATCTTAAAGTTCTTCATCAAGATTGTCCCTAGTTGACCACACAGAGAAAAGATGGCAAAGCCTCAGTGTCCAATCCTACCCTACAGGGACACGCGCTGGGTAAACAGTGGACTTGACCGTGACTATAGAATCAGAACTGCAGTAAGCCTACTTGTCCTTCAACACGGAACCACCTAGACAAAGAGGAGCAAAAGGCCACCCCCGACCCCCAAGAGCCCAACTTCAGCACACAGCCCAGGGCATCTCCAACTTTGACATTCTTCCCTCTTGCTTGCCTCTTTTAGCACCCTCTCAAGTGAGAAAGAAAAGAGTCCAGGATGCACGGAGCTGCTACTCTGTGCTGGACCGCAGGCTGGAGGCCTTAACGATGCTATGCCACGTGATTCTCAGAGCACCTTGACATGAAATTGTCATCCCCACATCACAGATGAAACAAGTGAGGCTCAGAGTACAACTGATCCAACATCGTACTAGGAAAGTGGCAAGAGCCAAGGAGTCAAACCCCAGGATGACACCTGGTCTTTCAGCCAAGACCCAGTTTACCAAAGTCACACCCCTCTGCCTGGGATATGCAGATTCTCATATTGGGGGCGTGAAATGCAAGTGAACTATGGGCTAAGGGATGTGTCTAGGACACTCCTACTGCTGAGCCCCTGGCTGGGCTGCCCAGTCATGTTAACACAAGAGCACCTGCTAGGTGCCAGGCTCAGTGCTAGGTGCTTGGACTAGCCCATTGAAACCCTGCAATATCACACGAGGTAAGTACTATTGCTATCATCAAACCTTTCACAGATAAGAAAACTGAGGCTGAGAGAGGTTAAGAAACCTCTGCAAGGTTGCACCATCACGGGTCAGATAGACCGATCTCTTCTTTCTCAGCTGCCACATGCCAATGCCTCTCTCTTTGCAGCACTTGACTTCAGGAAGAGGCAGGTGAGAAGCAGAATCATGCCTCTTCTCAGGTAGTTTGAACATTATTGGGTTAATATTTACTAATGTCGTGCAAATACAGCTGGAAGATGGGAGCAGATTACTACTCTCTCCTCCCAGGTGGAAGCTAGCAGACCAGAGGAGATGAGGAGAATTTCACAGAAAAATCAGCCCTGCACTGGGACTTAGGAGGCCTGAGCTTAAATAGGGCTGACCCTCTGGGGACCACACTAAGAGGAAATGCTCGATGAATGGATTGGATTTCTGCCTGGCTGGGAGAGTAGACAGGTCACTACCTCTGCTCTTCCCAGGACAGATGGCATCTGGTTCAGCTAGCCCATAATTTGATGCTTTTTAACCCCTTCCCCCACACCACCACTTCAATTCATAGGGGGCACAATGCCAGTCACACTCCAGTGGGAACTAAAGTGCCTTGCAATCGCCAGTGGCCTCTTTCGCCGTGACTCAAAGAAGCCTATCCGGATGCAACCCGGTGAGTGTGCGTGCTTTTCTGGGAATGACCACGAGCCAGCTGCAGTGCAGAAGAAAAGTAAGTCAGTTATAAACCTTGGCAGTTGGTGGCCAGTAGCCTTGACCTACAGTTTACTTTACAACCAATACTGACTTACAGTTGGATTGAGACAGAACAAGAGTCATGGCTTTAGGTTACCCTTTTCCTCTTCAAATACTTCAGCAGCAAAGTAACGTAGCTGCAAAAATATTCATTTGCAACAACAAAGTATTGCAAGTGACGAAGTGGAGTTCTAGATTTCCACTGATTCTGAATTCAGAGGGCTCGGAAATCGCCAGGTCACGCTTTAATAACTCGATCTCTCTCTTTTCTCATCCTCTTTCCCTTTTCACATGCGCGCAAGCACACACGCACAAGAGGCAGGGTGCCCCTCCCAGTCTAAGAACCCTAGCACTCGCTGCTCATTCTGCAGATATTTGTGGTAGTTACGCAAACATTTCAAAGCAGAAGCGCTACAGAAGGAGGGGCTGGATTGTGGGGATATTTTAAAAATCTGGGCCAAAAGATTTCCAGGATTTCTACAGTTCCAGTTACCCTGTGAACTCATAGCTTTTAATTCACACCTCTTCCTGAGTTTTCAGTCCCTGAAATCTCAGCTGTAACAGCAGATGCCAGTCTCAAATGCCAAGCTCCAGAGAATTCATTCCTGACAAGCTTTTAAACCCAATTCAAGCCACAGGGTTTGGACCAAAATCTTTACCATTTCACGTTCAGCTGGAGCAGGCCAAACATAACTTCCTGCTTTTAAGGAACACGGCCCATGCAAAGATCTAGAGACTTGGAAATGGAGGAAGTTCCAAATGGCCCGTCTGTGGAGTTGTCAAAAAAAATAATGTCTGATTTTCCTTCACATAAATGGCTGCCGAGCATGACAAGAGACCACACCTGGAGAAGGCCCGTTCTTTCACCACAGGCATTGGACAGCAGCTCTAGAAACGTCAGGGTGAGGACAGCTGGGCCTCCTCCTGTGAAAACTGTGCCTCCCAAAGCCCATTAGTCCCCAGAGGGCATGGTGCAAGGTGTGGATTCACAGCAGCGTCTATAAGATATGGATGTTATGTGCCAGATACCATCCTGGTTTCTGGAGAGACAGACATGATCCCTGCCCTCCAAGAGCTTATCTTCTAGTGTGAGGAGATGGTATAGAGGTAAGCGATTAATACATGAATAAGGTAATTTCAGGTACTGATAGTGCTATACAGAAAATGAAAGAGGATATTATAATTGAGAATGACAGTGCTGCTTTGACAGGTGGTCAGTGTGGTCTGGGGCTCACTCTTCTACAACCTTATGGACATAGTTTACTTATTCATTATAGGGCTTTTGGTGGTCTTGGATATCCAGCAAAAGGAAATGTACTTCCCCTCCCACACACCCAGATTAAATCAGATTTGGAATTCATCTTTGCCTTCCAGGGTCCATAAGGAGATGTCCCTAGAATTTGGACTTAGTAGGGTAGACAAAGGAGACTTGGAAGGCAAAAACTGCGACAACCGAATTACGTGGCTTTAGGGGCAAGAGTTCCGTTTGGGTCACAAGCTGGGTACAGAGTTGGTGTAAGTGGGGCTGCATCTGCCCCTTCTGGGTCTAGCCCAGAAATTCAAGGCAAATCAGACAGATTTACACAGCAGCCCAGCAGACAGTACCTGCCGTGTGTCCACTCCCAAGCCCTCTGAAGGCTTACGAGACTCTCCTGGCCCCCTGACAACTATGCCATCCATTATTTCACAGTCACTGATAACTGGTGACTGGAGCAATTCACCCCATGGTATTGTCAGATCATAGTGGCCAAACTCACAGTCTTTTACATCAGGAAGACTTGGGTCCACGTCCCAGTGTGAGCTCTTGAGGGATGTTTCCTTAACCTTTAAGCCACAGTTTCTTCATTAGTAAAGTGAAGGTCATGCCTTCTCATGGGGTGCTTTTAAGGATTAAGTGAGGTAATACAACTAAAGCACCGAGCAAAGAACTTGACTCTTAGCAAAGTGCCTAGTACTTCATAGATATTAGCTAATCATCTCAAAGATTAAGGTGCATTTAAGGCAGCTTAAACGTAAAGTGCCTCTCACTCTAACTTAATTCTTCATTAACTGGTCAGCCACTTGCTGTATCCTTGGTTATGGCCACACAAGATCTCCAGACCTGCAGTTAATTAGAAGCCAGGAGCCTAATTATCCTGAAACATGGGTTCTTACTCTATATAATATGTGTTCTCTCTTTATGGATCGACACATAGATAGGATAGACTGAGATAGATGGGTGATAGAGGAGAGAGAGAAAGAGAAAGACAAGAGAAGGGAACAGGGGTCTACCTATAAAACACCAGTCTAGGAAGAACCCTGCCTCCTGCCTCAAGTGGTATCAACCCATATGAGGAAAATGGAATCCCATGGGACCATGCCTTATCCATCTTTATATCCGCAGCATCTGACATATAGTATGATGGCCCAATAAATGTTTCTTTGGTTTGGTGGGAAAGGCATTAGGTTGGAAGTCCTGAGACCTGGCGTTTAGTGCCAGGCTTCTTACTGATAAGCTGTGAGTACTTGGAGAAGTCACTTTATCTCCCCAGGACTCATTTTCTTTAACAAACAAGGAAGAAGTTGAATTTGAAGACCTCTAGGTTCCCAGCCAACCCAGCCCTCTGCCTCCAGAGGGAGAAGTCTACATTTCTTTCTCACTTACTTTCCAAACCCTCGAGGAACCCGAGTGGCTGCCTCTTGCCTGCAGAGCAGTGGCATTTCGCTCTGGTGTCAGAGTGGCTACGGTGTAAAGAATGCGTCAGGCAGAGTGGACTGGCCAGCAAAAGGAGACAATAGACAAAACACGAGGGAGAGTGTTACCTGCATCCTGCTCTCGTATTACACCAAATAAACGCCTTTCAGCACAGAGATTAGAACCTGCCCCATTGAAGCTGGAGGGAAAGAATGGTTTCAATTAAGAGAGAGGCAGCAGTTACTGATTTCCTTAGGGAGACTCCTCCTAAATTACTACAAACAGTCCCAGTGCTCCCTGCAGGGAATTTCAGCATCTTGGGCCAATCCAAACCATTCTTCAGTCCTGAGACAACCCTCCTGCTGGGCAGCCCCCACCTGAACAGTGGGGAATCAGGATACACCCCCACTGGCTTCCTGATCTTCGCTGGTCTCAGAGGCTTCACTGCACAGAGAGGAAAGTTCCCACCACCTCCTCTCCTGAAGATGCCTCCCCACACTTCTGAATTGTTTTCAGCCCCTTAATTCTCAAGCAGCCAGAAAAATCCAAATGCTCAAGAAAAGAAGATGCCTTGAATTTTCAAAGCCTCAGTTCTGGGCATGGAAGAACAGGATTAACCCCAAAAGCTGAATGGGAATGTGCAGTGTGGTACTACAAGGGATGGGGGGCTCTGAATTGAATTCCAGCCCCACGACATGAGAGCTGAGCCATCTCAGGCAAGTCGCCTCCCCGCTCTATGAGCCTTAGTTTCCCAGCCTGTAAAGTGGCTCTGATAAAATTCAGCCACTCATTTTTAGTAGCTATTTTCCGCACACCCTGAAGAGCAGTTGATGGGAGTGGGATAATAAATACCCATTAAAGCACCAGGGTAGGGTCTGGATCATAACAGATGCTTAGTCAATGCCAATTTTTCCCCTTCTCCCTCAGGAAGATAAAACCGTGGACGACTGGCCCCAGCTCTCTCTGACACCAAGGGGACTCTTCGGTTCTCATATACAATGCGTTTGCACCATGAAAAAAATCATTTGCACTTTAATAATCTGCTGTTTCATCCCAAACGGCAGCCCAAAGCTACACTCTCATAAAATTAAAAGCAAGATGAGAGCCTGACACACACGCAATCACTGCTATTAAAGGGTGCAAAAGCCTTACTCACTTCTGAGGTGTGGCTGGGAGTGGCCAGATCTTCCTTTCTTCAGAGAAGAGCAGAACTAAGCAGTGAAAGGCTTAAAGGTATTTTTAGAGATTTGAGAACTGATTAAAAAAAAAAAAAAGCCAAACTATTGACAGGTGTGAACTTTATGCACTCAGAAGCTAGCCCCGCATCCCCAACCAAGAAATTCTAAGCTTGGGCTTCTGGGGAGGAAGTGGGCTCTGGGCAACTCCAAAATTCCCAGAGTGAGAAGGAAGCGACCACGTTAAACTGCCTCCAAGGGCCCCTCTGTACTCTGAGGCCGGGGAACAGCACAGTAAAGAAATATTTCCACCGAAAGGAGAAAAACACCATCTCTTCCTCCAGCCCCACCATCCCCTGCCAGGACAGAAGGCAGGAAGAGGCCTATCCTGCTGAGACAAGCAGCCCGGGAGACTGACTGTAATTGTGCAAGTAAAGACAGGACCCGGAGTGCCGTTCCCGTTCACTTTCACCAGCGACAGCAAGAACCAAGGTTCCCGGAACATCCTATGCCGCTCCAATCTGCTCAGCAACAGTCGTTCCAGTAAGCACATGCGTGGCGTCAGCGCTCTCCTGTGCCCTCCCCACCTAATTAAATGAGATTTTATTGGCTGATGTTTTGCCCAGAAATGGAATTGAAAATCTTCCAAAGGCAGCTGGAAGCATTCCCAAGTGCAGCAGGAACAGCCAGGGCTGAAGAGTGGGGGGAGAGGTCCCAGGTCTACACCTAACAATGATCATAATGATTACTGTTGAACGCTTACTCCACGCCGATCAATCTACCAAGGGCTCCATTAACGCGATTGCATCAGTCCTTACACAAGCCTTAGCCATAAGGATTAGAACTCTGTGTTAGAGATGAGAAAACTGAGGCTCAGGGAAGTTCAATAAATTACTCCAGGCCACATAACTGGTGAGTAGCAGGACTCGGCTCTATTTCCACGAGTGCCCAGGACACCAGAGTCGAATCCCCCCAGCGCAGAGACTCAGTTGTGCAGGCTGGCGTAGACACTCTGAGTCTAGCCTTCAGGGGAAGATGGGAACCTGGCTCTGAGAGACACTGTTCCCTGCTGGCCTATTTGAGGAGGGACCTGTTTCTGAACATCTCCCAGGGCTCTGGGAAACTCATTATGGAGAAGAAACCACATGTGTTTTCCAGAGTCTTTAACAATGCAAACAATGCAGAATACAAAAGCAGCTGTTGACTTTAGCCTTCCAAACAATGTACAGAACAGGAAGCTCAGGCAGATAATAAGACTCCTCTCTTCTACCATGAGAAATGGCCCTGAAGGAAGCCTGGGACTATCTGATGATGCTTGTTTGAAAGGAGGAAGAGCTGCCCCAAATGTGTCCCAGAAGCGAGCCACGGGGAGCCCCTCCCTCTGTGCCCAGCAAGGAGTGGAGTATCCAAGTCTTCTCCCCAGACCTGGCCTGGCTGTCCCTTCCCTAGAAAGAAAATGTTTCCTCCTTGTCTTTCACATACATCTTGAGTGGTCAGATGTTGCATATATTTAGCTTCCCTTGTGGTGCCTTTGTGGGAAACTGCGGAAGAGACTGATGCCAGCCAAGGAGGCGGTGAGGGAATGGGGCTGGCATAGAACCATACAGAGGAAGGAGGGAGAGAAGAGGTGGCCTGTTTGCTGACCCTCCTGTGCTTTTTAAGCACTTGTCTCTCGTTCTCATAGCAATAAACAGATGGAGAGATAATAGCCAGACAGATGAGAGGTAGACAGAAGTAGATAGAGATAGATAATAGGTAAATAGATAATAGAGAGGGATGGTAGATAGATAGATAAACAAGGTTTTTTAAAAAGCTGAATTTGGAATTCATAGGCTGAAGCCACCAGAATAAGCCACAATTCCACCAAAACCGCCACCACCCAGCATTGAAGTGGATACAGGCCTTCAGAAAAGAGAAGAGGATCTCGGTCCCCACCCCACTGATTCAGCAAGGCTTCCTCCAGTGCCCCTGTGTGCTGGGCACCGTGTAGGCATGGGAGGGAATGGATGAGGCAGACAAGGTCACTGTCCCGATGAAGGTTATGGTCCAAAGGGTAAGACAACATTAAACAAGTCGACAACATAGCATGATAAACCCTGTAACAGAAATACAAGGTGCAGCAGGAGCTGAGAGCTTAGTCTAGAGGGAAGTGTTTGCTGTTCCCAAGGGAACCCCCCCTGAGGAAATGCCATTTCAGCCGAGAACTGAAGGATAAATTAGGAACTAGCCAGCAAGTTGAATGCTCAACGAGACTTGCGGTCCGGAAACTCACCCTCAAAATAAAGCATAAATCATTTTGGTTTAGTAGAATCCATTTCCTCAGCTCTTTCATCATTAGATACTTAAAAGACCCAGCCCCCTTCCTGTGTAAGAAACAATCACATCCTTGAGGTCCATCTTTAAACATCCCTGGATGCAGAATCATAAATCCTTTAACTATATTTCGGTGATAAAAAAGGAATGGGAGACTAACAAAATCCTGAAGGCTTTCCCTCTGTGACACAGATTCACGAGCTTGCTGCATGGAGCAGGGGACTGGCCCAGAAAACCCTCCTTTTCATCTTTGGGCTTATTAAAAGGTAAAGTTGTTGGACCTTTGAGCTTTGATTCCAAGAAATTATTAGGAAGGACTTCTCCTGCCTATGAAAGAGTGATTATTAATATAAAATCCAATAGTCAATTCTAGACTCCTTGAAAGCAAGTCAGGTCTACTGGAAACCTATGTAGTGTGGTGACATAGACATCGGCTCTGAGCTAGAAACTAGGGTTCAGATCTGCACTTATTAGCTATTACCTTGACCTTTAATGACCTTGGAAAAGTCATTAAACTTCCCTCCTGTATAGGAGGACAATAATGCCAACCACGAAGTTAACGTGAGGGCTGGATTAGATAATGGAGCTGAAAACACTTCACACACACATTAAAACACTCTAGGAGTATAGTAAAAAGAAAAGCAGGCCAGTGTCCTGCTGTTCCCTCGAGTGTCATCATCTCACAATTTAGATGAAGAGATGCTCATCCAAGGTCATAGTAATTCTTTTTTAATGGATCACTACAGAGCAGTGGTCCCCATGCATGGTGCAGCTCCAATAGCAAAAATGAGTTGCAAGTAATGAGTTTCTAATAATAAAGTACTCAAGTGTGCAAAAGATTGACTATTTCTTGTAAATTATAACAGATTCGATGTTATTCCCTGACATGATTCTCCTTTGAAAGGAAAAAGTTATAGCTATTATGATTGAGTATAAGCCACGGACCAGCTAAAGCCTCAAACTGTAGTGTGTCCCCCATGTGAACTTGATCCATGAGGTGTGTCTGCTCAGAAAAAGGTTGAGGGTGTGGCTCAGGAACATGAGAACTTAGCTTTACCTTTTTTCTTTAGCCCAGACAGAGTCTCAAACCACAACTCTACCAGGTGGCTGGATACCCATTGGGGCCTTACTCATTGTAACAAACATCATTATTAATGCAACAAAATTCTTCTAACTGAACCTCAACTTTATTCAGAAATCTCAAACTTGTGTTTCAGGGGAGGTGAGACCCTGACTCTCTGCTCCAGTGGGTGGATCATGATTGGTCTAAGTCAAGCACTGTGGTCCAAGTTCTCCTTGCCAGTGATTGGTTAGATGTGCGCATGTGACCTCATTCAGCCAATGAGGAGTAAAGAGAAGTCAGTTAAGGGTTTCTGGAAAAGCCATTTCCTTTAATTTAAGAAGAGATGTTTGAGACTAAGCATTCCTTCTTCTGCTGCTGGATATTTATTTTTTTTTCATAGGATGCCTGGAACTGTGAGAATCAGTTTAGGAATATGAGGGGTGCTAAACTGCAGGAAGACACTGGGAGTGGTAGAGTGGAAAGTTGGGGGAAAAAACCTAGGTCTTGATAATATCATTGAGTTCCTGGGATCATCCTATCCTCAGACTTTAAGAGGGTTGATTGTTCTGTTACTTACAGAGATATTCATCTAGGTAGAGACAGGGGCATACCAAAACATACATGAGTGATAACATCACACTGTGGACACAGCATGGTTGGATGCATAGATGGGTTGTAGCTTACATTCAATCACAATAGCTGTATCTCCCTCCCCATCTCTCCTACCCCGGAAAGCCTGTCTGAGTAAAAGTGAGTGAGAAGGATATGATCACCATCATTGGGGGAATAACCTTGAATCTATTCTCATTTACAAGACACAATCATTTACATGAACCATTTAGATGAGCTATACTCTATACTGTACTATACTGGTGCCTATACTCTACTGATTTTTAAATATTTTATTATTACATGTGCTTCACCTGAAAGCATCTTAAGTGATGTTTTTGTTTACTTTCTCACCACATCTGTCTCACTGTTCTGAAAGAGTCCACTCTGGTCATCTCTAAGACATCACCAGCAGCAATGGAGCTAAAGGAGTGAAGCTGTTGGAGCCAAATGGTTGGCTATCCGTATCCCAGATTTCTCACCTATTCCTCCTGCCTGGACCCCAAGAGATGCACCTGCTTGGCTATTGAAATCATCCTGCAAACCACCCCCTACACACAAACTGGGCCCAAGCTTCAGCCACAAACCAAGGAACTTTCAATAAAATGGCTAAGATTTGACTCAAGATCCCTAAGTAAATGATAGATTTTTCCCCCCATGGCTTAAAATAACTTCTAGACAATATAACACCTTTTGTTTCTTCAGTAGTTCCACTGCTCCCCCAACATGTGCTTCTAAAAGCCTGAGTCAGCTTGGAGTTCCCCATGATTCTCTTCCCACCACTGTCTATTACAGGGCAGATGTGATAAACCAGTTGCTTTCGAGAATTTTGAGAAGTAAAAATTTTTTTTCTTGCTCTTTTACTCAGAAGACTCAATGGTAAGACAGTCAGAAGAGAGGCTGCTCTAGCGAGCACTGCCGTGGAGAGCTTTGATCACACCCACCAGACTGTCCCCTGGTCCTGAGAGTTGGTGGGGCTCTGAGAAGTCCAATAAGTAGGGTCCCCAAGGAACCGTAGGGATCCTGAAAACATAGTTACTGCTATGCGTCCTATGGGTCTTGGGAGGCTTTCCCTGCTGCTTTAGATCAGATGAGATCTGCCTATTACATCCTCTCCCAAGATTCCGTGCTTCTTCTTCATAGCACTTACCACAAGTGTAATTAAATAAAGGCATCATTAGTTGTTTACTTTCTGTCTTCCAGATAGACTGTAAGTTTCATGAGAGAAGAGGTTGCCTCTCTTGTTTAAAGTTGCATCTCCAGCACCTAGCACGCTGCACACATATTAGTGTTCAATCAGTATGTGTTGAGTGAACAACTGAAGCATTTGAAAACCATTGATCATTAACTCAGCTCACAGAACTGCTAAGTCAGATCAGATTGCTTTGGACTGTCTGGTTTCCAAATGTTCATTATGTCAAAAAGGATCAAAACAAATGCCAAATGTGGATGCGCAAGATAGTGCATAGGGAACCAGGTCCAAGTGTAGTGAAGGCTCCAGTGAAGCCTACACCTTAAACACCTACAGTATTTCCCATTGTGCCACTAAAAAAAAAAAAAAAGCAGGACTCTTTTTACACTCCAGGTCTTCTTGTCCTGGTCAGCCCATTGTCCCATTGTTCAGTGCCCTCTCCTCTATTGTCTCAAAGGGTAAAATAGAAAGAGTACTAGATGAATCAGAAGACCAGGGTTTCACCTCTAACTAGTTGTGTGACTTTGGGCAAGTCACTTGCAGTCCTTGAGGCTTCCTTTCCTTATCTGTCCAATAAAACAAGTGGGCTACATAATTCCTAACACCCTTCCCATTCTGACACACCATCATCTTTGGCTTTTCATCACCAGCTATGATAAGTTTCCACTTAGGGTCTTTCTCTTAGTCTCCTCTTCTCCCTCTTTGAACCCATACTCTGATGCTGCTGTGTTGGCCCAGCTCAGCCTGTACCTTCTAAGTTGCCCCATCAGCCCTGGCAAAGCATCTGGTCATCATCCCATCCCCACCTGTAGCCCTTTTATTGGGTTACCCCAGCAAGGTCATTGAGAGCCACCTTGGCAGTGCACCCCCATCCCCCGCCAGCCTGAATGCATTTGCAAGCTTCAGGAAAGGGCACAACCAAGAAGCCTGAGCCAACCCGGGGCCCTCCTAGATAAGGAGGGGATGGCAGCTCCGAGGAGACTGGTGAGCATTCCGAAGAATACAGTTTCAGTGATTGGGGTCAACCAGCAACAGGAGACATAGATAGAGGCGAAAGTTACCTCAGGTAATAATAGGACCTTGTAGTTTTACATCACGTGCTTCTGCCTACCGGCACAAAACACTTTCACGCCAGCAGGCAAAGGTGGAGAGGTCTAGGGGAGGCAGAGGGATTATTATCTCCAGGAGGTTCACACAGTATATTCAACCATTAGACAGATAAAGCCAATAGCCCAAGGTCAAACAATTAGGCTTTCACAGGGTGGGAATTAGAGCAGAGTGTCCTAATCTTACCCACAGGCTATTTCTAGTAGACTCTTGATGGAGCCTTTTGTTTACACTTTGGTTCTATCTTATCTTACCTGCCCAGGTAGAGAGCCTACTTTTTTCCCTCGGGATGAGTGGTGGGAAACTTGAGTGGCCCAGAGGGAGCTGGCCAGCCTGAGTTCAGAATCCAGCCTTCTTGACTAGGATGCTCCGAGCAGGACCCAGTGGGGCCAGTCTGTGGAATGCTGCTACTGTCTGCATTTGGGAAGCACACAAGAGCTCCCAGTGGCAGCTGAGAACGCAGAGGCTCCAGGGCTGATAAAAGTTGTAATTAACATGCACGTACAACCCTTTCATCTTCAAAGGCTTTACTTGCATTAGCTAGTTATTCCTCCTATCACCCCCATGGGTGAGGCACCATTTTTGTCTTCTCAGTTTGCAGATGAAGAAGCTGATGTGGAGATGGGGCCCTTTGCCGGAAGGTCTGGCCCTTGTTCAAACAGAGAAGATTCCTGACTCCCAGTATCTAACTTCACTTGGGGAAATGGGAAAATACAATGGGGGTGAATCCTAAGAAATGGCTCAAGCAACCAAACTGTGTCCTCTGAGTGAGAGGTTGCTTTTATACTATTCTGGAAGGAGGTGGAGTCTTGGTATGGCTAGCTGGCCAGATTCCAAAACGGCTAAACTCCCAGAGAACCCTACATACAACTGTCAGAAACATAAACAAGAAAAGCTTGCTGCTCTCCTAGGGCGATATCCGTGGGATCCATATAATGCCCATGCAGACATCACTAGTAGATCACAACACTCTCCGTACCTGAGCCAAGGTTTGGCTTCTTAGCACAGCACTCCAGGTAGTCTCTGGTAATCATCAGGAAATGTCTCATAAGCTGAAATCTATTTGCTAATGATGCTGTTGGCCTTGTTTGGGATCCACTTAAATTGCCACTCTCCAACCCAGGTAGAGTTGCCAAAGTTCTGTCTCAATATTGGAGCTGTCCTGCTTCTGAACTCTCTCTAGTACTGTTGGAGAGGATGAGTCATGAGCACTTCTGAGTTTCTGGGGCAGAAGAATTGGATCTTCTGCCAGTGGACAGTGCCACTGTTACTTGATCGCCTGGAGTCTGTCCAACCATATCCCTCACTGTTCTTAAACATGGACACTCTCATCCAGGCAGGCTGACCCCTCTCCTGACCCCAATTAAGCCATACTTATTTCCCCCACTTTAAACTTGTGCTTTACCTTTCCCTGGGTTTCTCTCCTCTCCCCTCTCTCTGCCCATCTCCTTTTGCACACTCAACTCATCCTCAAATTCCTTGAGGCCTTCCATATAATCACAGCTCATGGAGACGTCTGTGTTTCCTGATCTTCTGACACTCGGTTAGATGCTCTCTTGTATAATTCTTTCACCTGTTTAACTTCTCTTCCACCAAACTGCAAGCTTTCCAAGGACAGAAACGAAGTCTTCCACTTCCCTCCCTTCTTTCCATGGCGTCAACCACATGATACATTTTAAGGAATTGAATTGGTCAATTTGTCACCAATTTGTAACTGGGGAAACAGAGGCAACAAGTAAGGGAAAGACCTTGCTCACTGTCACCCTGTGACTGAGATAGAGAAATGCCAAACCTCTGCCGGCCACAAGTGGGTTCTCACTTCTACAATATTATGTCTGTATGATTAGCTGGAGATACAGATGGCTGAACCATATTCAGCAATAATTGAGGGCATCGCATATGACACGAGACCTGAACCCGTCTGGGATTCTATTTCAATGAATGGTCAGTGGACTCCAGATGGGTATGAAATGGGTACAACCAGAATGGGCTGTGATCTGACTGAGGACTTTCACTAACTGATAGAAGGCCAGGAACCAGACAGGGGATTTAGCCTTTGACCCACTCTGATAAACTTCTAAGTAATGCAATCTTCATGGCTTCTTTTTTTTTGCCCCCCTGAGCAAGAGTCTCTCTGTTTTATGAATAAAAAAAAAAAATCTTAGTGGGAGTCTGAAAAGCTCTCAGTAGAAGCAGCAACTCACCATCTCACAGGCCTGCCTTGCTCAGTGCCTTGATTGGGTTTTGTGTATATATAACAATATATATATTTGTTCTTTTGTTTTGTTGTGTTCTCAGATTCCCAGGCTCCCCTAGCTGCATAGGATACTAGAACTAATCCTCTAAGGGTGACTTCTAGTATCCTATGCTGAATATTGTGTTGAATATCCTTTGGCTGAATATTGTGTTTCATTTTGCACCAACATGTTGCAGGGGGTCCCTTGGAGAAGGAGACCTCCAAAGTGCTCGTGAAGCTCTGAGTGTGAAGGGTACAATCTTTTCCCTCCAGGGGTTGGTTTTTCTGGCCACTTGAAGAAATGTTTTTTAAAGTACAGTGTGAAGTAAAGAGTATTGCATTCAGATCCTGCAGGTAATCCCAGGACTGGTTTTCTGTAGTTTTAGCTTTGTGACTGGGACATGTTGCTAACTTCTCTGGCCAAAGTCTCTTCATCTTCCCACCCCACACATGCTGAGAGGATTCAGTGGAGTACTATGAGCAAAGCGCTTTGTCCCTAGGAGTTGCTCCTGCCCATTGGAGTTTACAGTGTAATTGGGTCCACATGGTTGTTCCTGGCATGGATGAATAATTCACTTCTGACATTTAATGCAAACCAGGGATCACATTTTTTGACACTGCATTATAGTAGTTTTATGTTCTTCTTTCCATTAGTTTTTATGAGGCTTAGGTGTTAGTACTCCCACAGAGTGGTAGATTTATAGAACACAAGGGCTGGAAAGGACTTTTACAGACCAACCAGAATCCCACACTCTCATTTTACACATGGAAAAATGGAGGCAAATTAGGGGTGAAATGATTTGCTCAACAGCATGTATTGAATCAGTAATAGAAAGAAACTACAATATAATGTAAATTTCTATTCTTGGGACACCTTCTATATGCCAGACATTCTGCTTTAGACATTATGTGCTAAATATATTGTTCTAGACACTTGACACATGCAACTGCCCGAGCTCACACACTGCTCTTAGGTGGCCAGGGAAGTAACCAAGCAGAAGTCCGTCTCGTGTCTTTGCCCTTACACCTTCCACATGGCTCTCCTCCAAAGCCAAACCTCCTCATTCCCATCATGCCTCACCAAACATCTGATTACATGGAGGTGATCTTCCATCTGGAAGGTTTTTAAACTATTGACTGAAAAAAACAACTCCCCTTTTATTCTTTTAAAATAGTGACCAAAAAGCCAACATCTTTTCTCTGAGTATTATTGAGAACTTGATTTTGAGATTTGGGTTTTTTTTGTTTGTTTGTTTGTTTGTTTTATACATGACCTAAGATTGGAACTAAGAGGTGAGACAAAGAGGCAGCCAGACCTATAGGAAATCAAGATCCCTTTTCTACTCGACAAAATGTCTCGAGTGCTAAACCTCCGCTGCTTTGCCTGACATTTCAAACCTCAAGAAAGATCCACACAAACTGGAGAGAGTGCAGAGAAAAGAAATTTCAAAGAAGTTTGAGGATCACTACAAGAGGCAATAAAAGAAAAAACAAAAAAGATTTTGTATGGAACAGAAAGAAAAAAACGATGAAAAAGAATCAGCCAGCACCTACAAAAATCACAAAAAATAAATGGTGGAGATGGCTTTGCCAGCCAGTCTAGAAATGTTATCCATTCAGTCAGCCATCCAAATATTTACTGAGCAACTACTATAACTGGGGAACTGTGATGAGAGATGGGATCCTCGTGAACAGAAAAATGTACATAAGGTGTGGGCTTTTCCCTAAGGAGTCAATATGCTCATTGGCAAAAGAGAACAGATAGCCATTACAGCTCGCAGGCATCCCTCCAACTTCCTCTTTGTAAATGGACATGTGTTTGTGGAGTTTTTATGAATGACCAAGGGCAACAACTAGTAAGCAAGAGGAGAAAGTAAAAGTCACTTAGGAGAGCCTACAGGGATGTGCCTGACCTCTAAGGCCGATACTGTGAAGACAGCCAGTCCCACCACAGAGGACCGACTGCAAAGACAAACTTCTGGGAAGGAGATTTCTTCCCCAAACTTTACCCTCCTCTGCATGACCAGTACTCTTGTGGGTTACCTGAACTCCCATCCTCTCCCTGCAGGCAGGTGAGGGCCCTGCAACTCACCGGTGGCTGTGGGGCTGACTCGGAGACATCAGCTGGTGTCCTGCAGACCGCAAGATGGAGCTTAGCTCCACTGGATTCTACTTTTTGGACTGGGACACTCAGCAATGGCAACATTTGTGAATGGCACAGAGTAGACACTCATTTAATGCGTTTAGAATGTACAAAGGCTGCAGTCAGTGGCCTGGGCAGAAACAGCCTTCTAGGCCAAAGGCAGCAGACCACGCATGGGCTGCATGGCATTGCTCACTTCTTCCTGGCATCTTAATGTGCATAATGGTGAGCATCTGTGTAGAGGCTTTGCTGTCACCACACTACTGCCTTGGAGAAGTAGGAGAAGATGCTGTCTAGCTCCATGATTGGAGCATGGGTCCTTCTAGAAGGCACTGCTTAAGTGCAAAGAGATGCAGTGAAATTGAAACAGATGGGGAATCTGGGATGAGTTCCTGTCCCAGGCCAAAGGCCCAGGTCCCCTCCTATAAACTGAGTCAGATGTCCCCTGGGGGCTTTGTCTCCTTGCTTCCTGGGTGGCTTGTTTCTCAGCCAGGGCCACCCAGAGGAAGCCCTCTTACTCCCCGCTGGGCCAAACACAAGCCTGGTCATCTGGTTAAGCTAGGGCCGAGAGAAGGGTTACAGCACACTTCTAGCTTTTGCCAAATTCCTTGTGCCCTGGATGTGTGTAGCCTGACTCCTGACAGCCTCCTCTCTCAGTTTCCCTCCCTCACCCATCAATTCTAGCTGGCAGAAAGAAGGCCCTAGGACCAAGGACCCTTGAGCAGAGTGCAAACATTTTGCTGCTATTCAATTGGCTCATTTCCCAGTCAAAGTCCTAGATGATGGAGAATACCAACCAGCAACACTCACTTTCATCCAGGTGACAAATAATGACGTGGCGATGAACAAACAACTCAAGCCATCGTCTCTTTCATCCCTACGCCTCCCCCCCCCCGCCAACTTCCTATCACATAGAAGACAGCAGTGCTATTCAGGGCTTGGAATGAGTGAGCTGCTCAGAATATAAATTGGAGGGAGTTTCCAGAACAACCTTCTCCTTCATTTTTGCAATTCCAGCCCCCAGCTCTGACATCACATTTTAAAAAGGAAGAAGGCGAAACCAGCTCTGCATGATGATCCCACACACAACCAGATTCTGAAATGGAGTCTTTAAAAACAACAGGAGTACTAGCAGGTATAATCATGCGAGTGTCTGGGGTGCCCTGACATCTTAATATACCACGAGAAGTACTGTCCTGCAGTGACTGAGAACATGACTGTATCCAGACCTCCCGAATCCCAGCCCCATCACTTACCTGCTGTGTGGCCTTAGGCAAGTTACTTAAATTCTCAGTGCCTCTGTTTCCTCACATGTAAAAGAGGGATAATAATAGCACTGCCTTCACGAGGTTGGTGTTTACATTAAACAGGTTAGTATACAGGGAATGATTAGGAAGGTGCTGGCACGTACCATGGTATAAGTGTGCACTATTATTAGTAATAGTGGTGATGGTTTCTCAGAACATACAACTAGCTGCAAACAGCAAGCACAAAAGGCACAGGATCTCGCAAAAAAAGGAAAAAAGATGAACTTTTTCAGGCCCTGCCAAAGGAGACTTGCAATGACACCCTCTCAGATGCTCAGAATTACTCTGGTCTATGTGAATAATCTTTCTCCCCCACTGGAGTTTTGCAATTAACCTTTACTCTCAAAAGCTGAAGACTTAAGGAAAGGTTTTGGGACCTGAGTTTTGCAAATCACCTCCTTGGTGATTCAGCCCCTCCCCACCCACTTGGGATCTGTCTGCCCACACTTGCACTTAGGAGGGACACTTGCCTCAGGAGGACACACCCAGACACCCAGTGCACCCTAAACTTGGGGAGATCTGGCTCTGTGAGTTTGTGCTTCCCCACCTCCCCTCCAAAAAACATTCACCCCCTCGTTCTGTGTTTGTCTCCCTGTCCCTCAAGGCTCGCTGGGCATACGATCCTTGGGAAGGCAAGACCTGACCCAGTTATGGGCAATTTCACACTTGGGAGAATCCATGGAGAGGAGACACCGTTTGCCGTTGCCAGCGTGGGTCCCCATCAGCTGGCAGGCCTCCTGCAGACTTGGCCCTGGAGGAGCGGCAGCAGCACCAGGCCAGATAGCAGTCTGATAATTACCCAAAGAGACCCACCAACTAGGAAAGGGTCTCCTGTGAAACACTCCTACTTCTCCCCCAGCTGCCAGCACCTTGCAGACGCAGGCCCCGGGGGCTGGAAGAGCGTGGGCCTCTCACCCAATAACTCCAACCTCATAGTGGCATCTCCAAAATAACTAGAACTCCAAGCTGGCTGCTGCTGGGGAGTATTTTATTCTGAGGCTTAAATTTGGGGTTAGTGTCATCATCCTGCCTTCTCCCACTCCCTTCTCGGCCCAACTATCTAATAACCCTGTCCTTAGACAGCCGTCCCCAACTGTCACAGCAAGAAGCCACCAAAGCCACAAATAGGTGGGTGAGTCCCCTATTTGGGCAGCCCAAACAGGAGCCCTGTGGTGGGCAGCTGGCAAGCCAAGGGCCCTCCTCGGCCCTGCCCTGAACAACACATTTGTCACCACCGTTACCACGTATACATAAACATATTTGCATCTCAGCTCTACTGACCAGTGTGCTTCCAGATATATTTCTAAATTCTAGACATTCGTTTCAGTTCAACAGTTACTTGTCACAACTAGGGACAACCATCAGGATCTCGGAACAGAAAAATAAATGAGATACAATCCTCGATGTCAGGGGGGTCCCCGAGAGAGAAGGGGCTCCCCCTTCTCTTGCTGCAGAAGACAGACAAGAGAAGCTATGTCGGGTTTTGGCTTGTTGTTGCTGTTTTCCCCCCGAGGGGTGTGAAAGTCTTTGGTGCTCCTTGGTACCACCAGCTCCCACCACACCCACATATAGGTTCAGGTGCACAGATACTTACAGGCACACCTGCCCCGTGTGTACGTCCACATCTAGCAAACAGGAATCTAATACTTGGCTTTTCCTTGTACTTCACGCACTCAGGTGATCAAGAAATGGACAGCAGAGGACTAGTCAATATTTCTCTCCAAAGTCCACACTTTCTGAACCAAACATCCCTTTAATCAACACCAGATTCATTAAGAATTTAGAAAGACGTGAATTTCTTTATGTAAAAAGCCTTACAAAGTGTTTGACTTCTAATCACATGAAACCATGCATCTATTTGTAAACTATATATATATATATATATATGTATGTATATATGCACATTTAGTCAAAATAATACTATGTGCCAATTGACAGAGTATTTGCATGTTCAAGACCCTGGCTGTCCCAGAGAATGGGGGACACCCAAGCACTGTATCCATGCCAAGCCAGACTCCTGAACCACGAACTTTAGAAAGCGCCCCTCCCGGTACTCAGTTAGGCTGGCTTTTCAAACCCTGTTGGGCAGCTGTGAGGGAGTACGCTTTTTAAAAAAAAAAAATTTCAACCTGGTAAGTGGAAGTAGAAGGAGGTAGAAAGGTAGAAGGCGCCAGCCTACTCTGGTAATTCTAAAGAAAACTGTGTCCTTCCCATTCAAGCAGGGACACAAAGGAAATTGAGTCATCAGCCTCATGCTGTGCAAACCCCTAGCTTTTCTCTCCCAGGCAGAAAACATCCCCTTTGAAAACTACACTGTGCCTGGCAGCATCTGCCACCTGCTTCAGCTCAGTCTTTCACAAGAACCACTTCCCGTTCAGGCTCTGGGTGGCGTCGGCAAAGACAGAGGTGCTGGGGAAATAAAATTGCAGCCCATATCTTGTTCCCAGCCCCAGCCCCAGCCAGGAGGGACTGCTGAAGAGGCCCAACTTACCTCCCACCACCCCCTCTCCATCAGGGGACCCCAGTCTGGAAGCCTCTGACACCGCAGACTGATCCGAAACCTCACTTGGGTGGCCATGTGTTCCCCAGAGCTGCACACTGGTTTGAGCTCAAGACCCTTGACTTTTGTAGCAAACCATACCAGCCCCCTGCCTGGGTCCTCAGGACTTTCCCCCACGGGGGACACACACAACCTGCGACGGAGCACGTGATGAGGGGGCTTGCTGGGTCAATGCATCTGAAACTCTTTCAGGGGTCAGCGTGAGAACCTCTGGAGGCCTCTTTCCTAATTTTCAGGCGGAGGGCATTGCCCTAACTTGTCTCTTAGACAAGGAACAGCCTCTCCCTTTTCTCCAAGCCTGCAAATGAGAGCATGTCTAGAAGGGCAGCTGGACTCTGATAAGGGAATTGACTTATTTTAATAACAAATAATTTGGTTGACATCTCTGACAGCTGTGGCCAAGCCTGGGAAGAGACAGGGCCAGAGAAAGGCAGGGCACCAAGAGGCCACAGCCTGCCAGGGGTGGAGAGAGAAGCCACTCATGCGAGGCTTCACTTATACTGGCCACAGGGCACAGGGAGGGTGGGAGAACCATGCACAATTTCCAAAGTCCTCCAGAGGCAACGTGATAAATGTACGGAGCGTAGACAGTGGAGTCTAACATGGAAGGATGTTAGACAACCGGGAAATCCCAGCTCCACCACCAGGTCCTTGGGCAAGTGATGCCACCTCCCAGGGCTGCCGTCAGGCTTATATAAGATGACCCGTGCTAACCCCTGGCTTTATGCCTAGTATAGTTGGTGCTCACTAAGTGTTATTTCCTAGGGACTTAGGGCCCTGCTTTACACAGGACCGATGGTACAGTAGCAGTGTCAGGCTTTTAAAATGTGGGTGCTCCTAACCTTCCAGTGATGTTCCAGGCAGTGTTAGAAGCCTCAGAGAATCTTTCTCAAGCATCAACTTTGCTTTATGGTAAGAAATATATATCCTTATGCTTATATTAAACTCAAACTGAGTATATTGTGGAGTAAAATATAAAATTGTAATGAGTGTGTAAGACAATATTTAAGGTGTGAGCAGATGCCGTTACCCCCGTAGACACACCCTCCCCACCCACTATAGCGGGTAGAGGTGGGGGTCCCACAGTCCTGGATGATAGGGCTATATCAGAGACCGAACTGTATGAAAAATATCCTGCCCTAGCACTCTAACAAGTCTCAGAGAGCTGTCCCTAGTTCTTCTCTTTCAGGGTGTGTTTCCTTCTTGGGAAAAAGAAGGGGTTTTTCTAAACGATCCTTACAGTCCTGATCTCTGAGTCTATGACAATGAGTCAGGAAATACTTCCTGAATGAATGGAAGGAGATCTGTCATAAACTAAGAAATTTCATGCTGTCCAGCATGCTCCTGTGTGGGGCAATTTGGAAGAAAACGGAACTTTTTCCTACTGGCTGCCAGCCTCCACCACACGGACCTGTCACCATGCCTTTGCAGGAAGTAGACGTCCAATGCGCAAAAGGGGAATAACTGAATTACTTGATGCTAACCTTGGCATGGATGGGGCTTTGCTTCCTGGCGTCTTCACGTGGGGAAACACAGCCAAAACTCTAACTCCCTGCAAGGGGAGGAGTCTCTAATGCTCAGCGGGACCAGAAAGGCGGGTGCCACCCCCAGGCCCCAGGGCTCTCAGATATTCCCCTATTTCTCAACGCTAGGGGGCAATTCCCTAGTGATGATCTCTAGCCCACAAAAAGAAGGAGATACATGCATGGAGGACTCACCCCCTCTACCCTTTCTACCTAGGGCCACTTTCTTCCTCTTGCACAAGACACCTAATTCAAGATACCTGTTATCCAACTCAGAGTTCCTGGGTCCAATGTAACTACAACTGAGCATTTCTCTACTTTTTGCTTTCCTATACAAAGATTGGACCCTTCCTTCCTCCCCCAGACCTTGCTCCTTTCCAAAGTTTCCTCGTGGTCTTCTAGAGCCCACCGCTCCCCAGAATGAGGTTACAACAGTTCCTTTCCTTCCCCACTCCTCTTTCTTCTCCCACCCCCACACCCCACACCTGCCCAGCCCTAAACCCAAGTCATGTCTCCTTTCCAAGTCTCAGTTCCTTCCAAACAACTTTACAAGCACATGAAAGCTGGCAGTTATCGCTACCGGCACTTCGTTATGCTTCTTCCAAATGATTCTGCCCAAAGATACCACAGACACTCAGGGTCAGAGTGAGGCAGGGGTGAGCCTGCTGGTCTCTGGGAAAACCTCAAGGGTTAGGACAGCACCAAATATGTGGGGGTGGGGGGCCTTTAGAAGAATCAGGGAGACAGGTTGTAAAGAGTCAGAAATCTCAGAGACAAAGTAGAAGTCCGCACTGATAGGTAACACACAAATAAACTTCCCTAGAGGCCACAGGGAAACCACCATGGCCTCTCTTCTTAAAGGCCAGGCTCAGGGCTCTCTCTGCTCTTGAGTCACCCTCTTCTTTCCCATCCTGAGTGTTTCCGCCTTCCAAGGGCCTGTTCGAACTCCAGTTCCCTTAGGAAGCCTCGCCTGAGGTCCTCCAGCACCTCGCCTTCCCCAAAATCCGTTCTGAGTTTGCCCATCCCGTACGGTCTAACAGATTCTGACTAAGCCTAGACTTTGCAACCCAGTGGACCTGGGTCCACACCCAGCACACTCCTGGCTGCGTGAACACTGGCAAGTCACTTAACCTCTCTGAGCCTCAGTTTCCCTCCTGTAAAACAGACCTAATAACAGGACACCTCTCACTGGGCCATTCTGAAAGTAAAATGAGACGCCACATGTAAAGGATTTAGCATAGCGCTTGGCGCAGTGAAAGTGCCAGTAAATGGTAGCCAGTGCTGTTATTGCTACAACTATCATTATTCCTTCTGCTTCAGGAATCTAAATCCCAGATGCCCAGATCCCCACCTAGCTCAGTAGCCGTGTGGGACTGTGTGTTTTGCTTTCTTGTTACCCCCCAAAACTGGGTTTAATAAATACTTGTTGAGTAGAATTAACTGTAGGCTGATCTGCTTTAATGACCCAGCTGGCACTTCTTAAAAGAAAAATTAATTTTGCTAGCGATAAGCCAATCGGCCATGTAATTATCTGTACATACAGAAACAAAGAAAGGGAACCGCTGGGGTTGAGCCACGCTAGAACACCTCACCGGCGGCCCCTCCCCTCCACAGCCATGGAAAGGCGCCCACCCTGTTTGGATGTGATACTGGAGCCCCAGCTCCAGGGTCCCTGATGTTGCCCTGGTGTGAGATTCCCCTCCCGGCTCCGAGGCTGCCAGGCAGGGAACATGAGCCACCGCACTGTTTGGATTTCCCCAAACTGATTGGCAGAAACAGGAGGTTGCAAGGACTGAGCAGCTGGCCTGGTCTTGCCCTCCTGTTCATACTCTCTGCCCCAGGCGGAAACCTCATGGAGACCCAGGGCCTCAGCGCAGAGCTGGTTCAGGTTCCCACAGGCTAAGGTGGTCAGTGACAGGGAGGAGTAGACTGTAAGCTTTGGAACCCAGGCTCAGTGGGGAGCCGCGAGGATCAAGGACCCCTTTCTGGAAAGTCCATTGCCACCGCTCTTACACATGCACTTCGAGCCCCTCTGCGGCCACCTTGCCAACAGCCCCCACCCCTGTCCCAGCCCCGGCTCCAGCCCCGGTGCCTGCCCCGCCCAGCTCTGCCCTGCTGGCCACCGCCCCTTGGGCACCGGAGCCTGTGAGTCCGGACACCGAGCGCGCGCATCCAGGAGTACAGTTACTTTCTGCCATGTGCTCCAGCTCCAGCCACCTCACCCAAAACTGCGCGCCGCAGCCTGCCCGGCAAACTTTCTCTTTTCCTTTCAACGAAACAGTGCTTCCCACCGACAAACGCTCCAACAGCTTAGCGCAAATCGCCAACTGCTTTCCGGAACGCAACACACGTCGCTCGTCGCCCACTTGACTTCGGTCCCCCAGGGCCAGGGCCGGCTTAGCCTGTGGGGCTGCCGCGGCGCCCGGGCTGCGCACCCCTGGCACCCGCTCCCGCCGCCCGGCTGCGGCGGGCACTCACCGATCTGCGCCAGGCTCAGCTGCACGAGGCAGAGGCCCCAGGCTGCGCGCCACCAAAACGTGTCCATGGCGTCGGGGCGAACCGAGAGAGCGAGCGAGCGCGGAGGAGGGTCCCGGGGCGCGGGGCGGGGGCCGGCGGACCGAACCTGTCGGAGGCTGGGGTCCGCTGGGCAATGAGGCCGCCTCGGAAGTTGGCTGCAGTTTTTATTCGAGGGTTGAAAGAGTGACCTAAGACGGAGGGAGGGAGCGAGCTAAGGACACACCCAAGCGAGGGGGCTGTGACTAAGCAGCCGGCAGAGGTTTAAAGACGTACCAGCCCTCCTTCGCGCTGCCCCTCGGCCCCCGCCCGTCTCCCTACCGAGACCGGGAACCTGGCAGCCGGGGCGGGCGCCGGGAGGGCTTGGGGGGACCCTGCCTCCGAGCGCCCACCGGCCCGCGCGCCCCGGGACACGCCCGCAGCTGGGAGGGTGGCCTCAGCACGGAGGATGACAGAGTCCGAAAACCTCGCCCCGTTGTGTTCAGCCTCCCGCCTCTCCCTTCCCGCTAAATTTATCTTTGAACCCGGCTGGAGAGTGATTCGCCGGGTTTCCCAGGCAGCTGGATATCCCGGGAGAGGAGCTGGGAAGGGGCGAGGTCCTGCGCTGGATGGTGGCGCTTCCCTGCCCGCGCTGGGGAGTGAGGGGTGGGGAGCTGGTAATTCGTCCCAGGGGAGGGAAGGAGAGCTCATTCCTCTTCCCCTCGCAGAGAAGGGAAGTCCACATGGCTTGGGCGGATTTTTGCTTCTTGTCACACGACTGCTGGGGAAAGCTAGCCATGGACAGTCATGGGGCTGGTATTTGGCTCCACTAACCCATGTGTTCCTCCGGTCCCAGGCTGGCACCTCTGTCCATACACCCACGCACATACTCATTCATCCTCCCAAATAGCTATCCATCCTCTGGTCCGCTCATTATCCACTCACATCCATCCATCTTCCATTCATCCATTAATCCAACCACAGAACCTTTCATCCAACCACCTATCCTTCCATGCAGCCTACTATACTACAACTTATCCATCATTCCATACACGCTATTCCACATCTCTTTATAAAGCTGCATCCACCATCCTCTTCTCCACCCACCCACTAGCGGTTCATTGATGTATCCACTCGGCTCCCATCCACCCATCATCAACATATCCACCCATCGTTTAATCCGTCCTCTCATCCACCCACACATTCGTCTACTCTTTCTTGCTCCCATTTATACTCCTTTCTGTGTAAACGTTAATCTGTTTTTCTCTATCTGTTCTACCCGGTAGATGTCAAAGAGGGCAGGGGATTGCAATATTTTTCGGGGGAAGCATTTTGAGTTTGAAAAATCATGCTTTGAATCATAATCCCATATCTACCTTATAGGTAGATGGGTATAGATATAGATACTATGGTAGATACATAGGTATAGATACTATGGTTTAATATTTGGAAATCAAAAGCAGTATTTATTTTTAACGTGAACTACTGAAAAGTTAAGTCTGCATGGACTTCTTGCCTGGCAAGTTACACAGAAAATGAAAGTGGTTAGCAGTGGCTGTGGCGCAACCCCGAAGGAACCACACCAGAATTTCCAAAGGAAGGTAAGATTTTGTTACTTATGGAAAGAAATCAGAAAATTGAGAGAAATGCACCCAGCCATCCACCCACCCATTCATTCATCAAACATATCCAGAGGAATCAGGATAAATAAGGCCTGGCCCCATCTTCAGGAACCTCCCACCCTAGTAGGGAATCAGACTCACAAGTAGACTGTTCCCACACAACGTGAAATATGCTGCAAAATATGTGCGTTATCAGTCCTGGAGAAGGGAGTCACGCTTTTTCCTGGGGAACACCAGGGAGGCTTCGCAGGGCAGGTGATATTTGAGCCAGGTGTCGAAGGAGGAGGGAGAATTCTTCAGATGAGACTTCAGGGACTAGTCATCCGCAGGGAGTACTCTGCAGAGCTGAGTAGCAAGGATGCAGGAGCCAGAACATGTGCGTCCAAACCCTGTCATGGGTGCTTACTAATTGTGTGGCCTTGACTAAGGCAATAAGCCTTGATTTCCTCAAACATAAAATGGGCTTAATAATAAATATTAATAGTATCTACCTACTTCACAGAATTAGTGAGGATTAAATGACTCAAAAGTCCTGTATATATTAAGCAGTAGATATATGTGTATATATGCATATAATAAGCACTATATATGTTTCCTATAGTTACTAAAAGCAAAATTGTATGTTGGCATAAAAAAGTGAAAGAACATGGCTTGTTCAGAGAATGGAGAGCAATTTGGACTGACCTGAACATTAGAGCAGATGACGAGGCTGGAAGGGCGATAGCAAGACATGAGAATATAGAGGTGGAGGGGCAGAGGGGACAGGCTGTGAACTATGCCAGGGAGTCTGAACTTGACCCTGTGGGAAATAAGGAGCCAATGTAAGTTTTTAAAATTATTATAATAATATTATTATTGTGTTAAAATACACATAATATCAAAATTACCATCTTACCCATTTTAAAATGTATAATTCAGTGGCATTTAGTACTTTCATAATGTTGTGCAACCACCACCAATGTTTGGTTCAATGTAGGTTTTCAGTTGGGGAGATACTGTTTGACTACAGACTGCTCCTCTTGCGTTTTTCAGGCAGCGTATTTGGGACTAACAGATCACTGTCTGGACCTACTGCCCAGCCACTCAGCGGCTGGCATGCCATGACTCAAGGGGTTCCCTGTCTGAAACAAAGCCAGTTCCTCTTACCCCTCACTTGAGGAGCAGACACTTTGAAAATGCTGTCAGGAGCAGGAAAGAATTGTTCTGCTACTGTCTGTGATCAAGAGGATATTTTGCTGAAACAATTGGGGGCAAGCTGGCTCCCAGGTAGAGTTTCAGGCTCTAGCCATGGGAGAAACCAGCCCTGGTGGGTTTTGTGGACAAGAACATTGGGTGAGGAATGGCCTTGAACACCTCATGTGACCTCCAGGGATTTCAGATTTCTTTTCTTGGAGGAGGGAAGTGATGTAAAGTGAATAGTCGCTAGGAATAATGTTTGTTTTACTGTGTTTCATGGAACCTGGAGGTTCCTTGGAGACCCCTCAAAAGCAGGCATTGCAGTCGGAGCAAAGGCTTAGGAGTAGGCTGTTTCTCTCCTTCTCTGACCCCATCCCAACCACAGAAATTCCACTTGCATCAGTTTTATATGCAGAGTACTGCATGAAATTTCATTTTGACAAAGGAGTTTACTCTTAAAAAAATATATATAAAAACCACCAAACTAGGTCATCTCGAACCCTGGTCCCTTCTCCATTAATGCAGCAAACAATTCTGACAATGAAAGAAAAACAGGTATGAAAGTGCTTTGCAAACTATAGAGGGACATGCAAATTCTAGGGGTTGTAATTAGGATTATCCTCTCAGGGGGGAATATTTTCTCTGCCTGCTTCCCGATAGTTCAGTGAGGGGCTGAGATCCTTTGTCCCCATGCCACAAATGACTCATTTCAAATAACTGACCCAGTGACTTGCTGAGTTAGGGCCTGCGTTTGGGAATTCCTGGATCACCCCTCTCATTCACTTTCCACTCCAAATACACACCCCCCACACCATTGGTCACGCAAAGTTTCCCCCATTTGAGCCTCGATAAAGGTTAAAATCTTTAAAGGGATTAATCTTAGATGCTCAATATCTGTTTTGTGTTACACCAGCTACCTTTCTAAGCCAAGCCATGGGATGTGGGAAACTGGAAACGAGCTTGAATTGATCTGGGATGACATGAGATCACACTATTTGGAAAGGATCCAGAGTGAAATCAGCTCAGCCCAAGTCTGAGCATCCTCTCTTCCCTTTATCAGCCAGTGACTTAACCTCTGGGAGTTTCCGTCATCCCAGCCATGAAACGAGGGTAATAAGACCTTTCCCGTAGTTTGTTATGAGTAGTAGGTGAAAGAGAGCATCGAGACCTTTTATTGGGGTGCTTGCCTCATGGTGGGACTCAATGACCCATCAACCTATAAGCTACCTAAGAGCGGGGACATAGCTGTCTTGGGCACCAGCAGATACTCAGCTGTCAGTGCCTGACATATCCCAGTCTCTGACATACATACCATGCTCCATAAATAAGCATTCCATTTTTTCATGAAGGATTGTTATCGTTTTCCCTTCTCATCATAGGCATTTAGGGGTGTTTCAGGAATCACATGAGCTAATAGGTGGAAGCACACAGACCATTGACAATTTCAAATGCAAGCTGGGGTAATTGGTTTATGCAGACTGCAGTGGAGCCAGAGCATCGCTCACTCTGGCAGACTGGGATTTTTTTGCTGAAATATTGGGGCCTGATGGCTTCTGACTAGTACTAATAAACCTTGTTCCTCTTAAACAAAGAAATGTCAAATCTAAACCAAATGTAAGCAGGAGCATGAAGAGAAAGGCTGGAAGATCTGGGGCTGAATCATGGAATTCCAGGATTATAAATGCAGCAGGTCATGGACTCCTTTAGCGGGACAGTATTCAATTCTTTCATGGGGCTGCTTCCCAGAAAAGGAGCAATCTGGCACAGATAAAAAAAAAAAAAAAAAAAAGACCATTCTAGTTAAACTTTAACTTTAAAATAAAAAATTCATTCTTAGTTCATATTCACAGTATGAATTCCACACATGCAAATGAGCAGTGGTGAAAAAAAAACTGTCATGAAATAGCTATCAGTGAAGTCTAAATAAACCCGTATCTGGGAAGCAATCGTCACGAAAAATAAATGACCTCGAGTGACTACTCTCAAGCTAACCAAGTGTGATTACAGAGCTGAGTCTTTAGGATGAGTAAAGCTTTCAAACCATGGCAAATAAAGTAGCTATTGTGGCTGCTGCACCCTGGAAATGCCAAAAGGACAGGTGCCTCTGTGCTTTAGATATGTCCACGTCAGTCACCAAGTGGCTTTTATGCGGCCCTTTGAGGTAAAAATAATGTGCAGATAAGACCAAGTCCCGCAGTTGGATGATAACACATTGAGAAACATGAATATTTGAAGTGAGGATGAAATTTGAATTAATGGTGTGTAATTTTATGTAGCAAGCTAATTGGAAGGAAGACAAGTGAAAGAGTCTATATTTTATGCACTATTATTTAAAAGAAATGTAATTTTCTTTCTTTTAAGTACATGTAGTCACTAAAATTCTTATTTACTCCTCTTTCCACTTCATACAAAGTGGTTAGTTTAATATCTATTGGCAGGTTTTAAGGGACCTGCTTTAATAAACATTTGAGCATGATTTGTGTCGGTCACATCCATGGTTGTTATGTAAATAGTGACTAATACCCTTTGGGCTATCTAAAAATTGGTCGTTCTCTTTATTCAGTCACCATGTGACTACTGTGTGTTGAGCAAAACTTATACATTCTGGGTTCTGTCATAATTAATCATCACTACTTCATCACTACCACCCTCACCACCACCACCACCATCATCCCCACTCCCATCATCACCACCACCATCACAGCCACCATCACTACAACCATTATCACCACCATCAATGTCATCACCATCACCATCATCCCCACTCCCATCATCACCACCACCACCACCATCATCACTACAGCCATTATCACGACCATCAATGTCATCACCACCACCACCATCATCCCCACTCCCATCATCACCACCACCATCACTACAAACATTATCACCACCATCAAAGTAATCACCACCACCATCACTACAAACATTATCACCACCATCAACATCATCACCACCACCATCATCCCCACTCCCATCATCACCACCACCATCACCGCTACCACAACCAAAATGACTACCCTGAACGCTGCCACCACCACCATCATCACCAACAACAACACCACCACTAGCACCATCTATCATCACCACTAGTATTACCATTACTATCACCACAATCACCATTATCTTCAACATTGTAGCTAACAGTACTTACCACATGTCAAACCTAATGTCATTTAATTGTCACAACAGCCCTATGAAAAGTTAATTCCTATTTTATGGATAAGGAACTGAGGCATAGGAAGGTTAAATGACTAGTCCAAAGTCACATCTTCATTTTAATTAGCAGATCTTTCCTGTCATTATGAGATATAAGGATAGAAAATTGTGATTCCTTCCTAATTCTTGATCTAGCAAAAATGCAAAACCAGTGGAATCCTAATTAATCAGTATTCACTGAATTTTATTATAGTCAGTTTCTTTTTAGAAGGAAGATCTCCTTTGAAAGCTTTTGTTGGACTTGGGGAGGTGGAAAGGAGGTTGCTAAGGTAGAGGATGGAAAACGTTGATTCTCACAGCTCCCTAAAAAATCAGAATCCTAGAATAAGGCAACTTTAAAGGTATGGACTCAGACTTTGATTACTCACTAGACAATTTTAGATTTGCAAAGAACTATGCCTTGATTACCTATCGTGTCATTGGGAGACAGCTATTTAGTATGACTAGAAATGAACACCATTCTCTGTTTATAGCACCTGAGAGTTTATTCGCTGACTATACTACTCACAAGACACTGCTTAGATTATTTGCCCAAATTACAAGTTCTAGTTCCTTCTTTGAATATTGTATCCAGTTCCTGAAAAGTAGCTCCTGGCAGCCATAATTTTACTTTGTGACCCCCCCTCCATGTCCTATGGCCATGACTGACTGGACCCGGTGGTAGACACCCAAAGCAAGCCTGGCCAGAGTCTTTGTTCTTGAAATTTGGTATTACAGTGTGGCTGAACATATAAGATGAAAATTTGAAAGCTGTGGGGTAGCAATATACCTCAATGTGGATAGAAAAGCAGGAGAAAGAAAAATAAGGCAGAAGTTCTGAGAAAAGCAGAAAATATTTCTTGATCTTGAGACAGGGAATTGGCAGGTACTGCTTTAGGTACTGCCTTGAGCATTGCTTTGGGCATTGCTGCAGCATCACCTAACTGAGTCAGGAAGTCTTCAAACAAAGTTTCAGATTACCCTGATCAAAACAGGATCCAGGCAGGGCAAGTGCCAACCAGTTAGAACCAAATGGTGAAACACCGCCCCTTCCATGAATATTCCTCCTGTTGTTTAACCTATAATTAACCTGTTGGTTAAATAGAAAGGAAACAGGAATCAGGGAGCTGGTTCTCTTCTTCAGGGAGAACTCGCATAGATGTAAATCCACCATGATATGAAGGAAAATAAAAGTCTTCTAATCATCACACAGGAATTTAATGGATACCTTCTGTATACACTACATGGACAAAGCACTGAGGACAAGCCACAGATGAACAGGACCTGCCCTCTCTCCTCAGAGATTATGGTCTAGATCAAGGTTGGGAAATCGGTTGCCTTCATGAGTTCAAGAAATATTTCGTAAGCGCCTCTATGTTCCAGACACCACTCTAAGTACTAGGAATACAGCAGCACAAAAAGACAGACTAGTATTTTACTATAATCAAGGAAGAGGACAGAGGTTGCAGGGTAACTTTAATAAGGAAGACAGGGAAGGTCGGTCTGTGGAGGTGACATTTGAACCAAGCTTGCACAAAAAAGACACAGCAAATGTAAAAGTTGCAGACCAGAGTGGTGTATTTGAGGAACCGAAAAGGCCAATGTGGATGGAGGAGAGTGAACAAGAAAGCAAATAGTAGGAAACGAGATTGAAGAGGAGGGTAGAGCCCAGCTCTGGTGCACCCCTGCAGCCATGGTAAGGAGTTTGGATTTTATGCTGACTGCAGTGGAATGACTTTAGCGGGTTTCCCCTAATTTTCCAGATCTGATTAATTCGTAGTGACTGCTCAGGTCACTGTGTTGAGAAAGATTCTGAGGCCTCACTGCTCAATGGGTAAAAGTTCATGATGGATTAATAATGTACATCATGTCTGCAAGATGAGGCAACACTAATTAACAATTAATATTTGCCATGTCTGATCGTGATGGAGGATTAAGTTGTATTAGTCAAAATCGTCTGTGTGATGCTGCAGTAGCAACATTGGCAAAAGCTCAGTAGTTTAACACAATCACCCAGGTGACTTCTTGCCACGCTAAGTCAGCTGTGGGACCAGGCAACTCTCGAAAACGAATTGTCTTCCACACTCGCTGACTCTGGGGGTTTAGATCTTACGGCACTTTTCATTTTAACACAATTGCTGCAGCAGAGAAAGAGAATAGTAGACTTCCCTCTGAATGGAGATGAAAATTAAAAAAGAGAGAGAGAGACAGAGAGAGAATAGTAAAGGGCACCAGTGACTAAATGCTTCAGCTCAGAAATAATATTATACATTTCACTTCTTTTCCCAACCCATGGGCTAGAACGAGTCGCATGAACCCACCTAATTGCGTGAGGACTGAGGAAGGGTAATTCTCCCATTTGCCTAAGGGGAGAGAACAGCCTGGTGTGAGTAAGCAGTAAAAATCTGGTACATAAACAGACCTTAAAAAGTCTAGTAATACTGCTGTGCTAGATAAGGAGTAGTAAAGAATAAAGAAGTTCAAAGAGTGATGATATTGGCTCATGTCGTTAAGAAAGGCTCCATAGAGAAGGGAGTACCTGAGCCAGGTCTTGATGGATGAATAGCATTTTGTTAGATGGTCACCCTCTAGCTCAATCTTCCCCATCCCAAGCCCATTAAGCCCTCCCCTTACCCCGGCTCAACCCCATCTACCATTCTGCACGTCCCTTTAACTGGCTTTTTAGACTTGTCATTTGGATGCAATGTTATATGATGTGGAAATGCATTATTTATTTTCTGTGTAACTTAGGACAATGTACTCAACCTCTTTGAGCTTAAGGTCCTCAAGTAATGCTTTATGTAATTATCATGAAAGTTAAAGTATATAATCTAGTAATACATCTATTAACTTACCATAGAGTTTGGAATATAGCAGCATACAAACAAATAGTAATTATTGTTATTGTTGACTCACCCTTCCTTTAAATTCCATCTTCCCTTGGTTTTATAACTATTGCCCTAGCCCATCTTTCATATGAATATATGTTTCAGTATTTTTTGTCTAATTTTAGCTACCGATAAATTGACTCAACAATGTAGAATGGCTTAAACATGTGCAAATTGGCCTGGTTATGGGACCATCTCTTCGCTCGCGTTCACTGGCTAGAACCCAGTCACGTAGCCACATCTCACTGCACGGGAGGCTGGGAAATGCAGTCCTGCTGTGAGTCCAGGGGCAAGAGGAGAACGTGAAGTTGAGTAAGCTGTTGTCTTTGCTACACTCTCCACCCCCAGCTCCTCTGAGTCCTTTCCCCCATTCCCTCTCCTAATGTGGGGCTGCTCAAGTCCATTTCCTGGTCTCTGTTTCTTCACTTACTCCCTATGTCCCCCACAACCTACTTAGCCACAAACAGTGATGAGGAAGGGACATCTGGCCGACCCTCACTCAGTGAGCATGCTTCCACCTCCCAAGAGCTCCCGTTCACTCTCCTTCACACACATACACATGCATTCTACACACATGTGCACCACACACCATACACATGCACATATAGTACACACACCACGTGCATGCACATGCACCACACATGCACACCACACACACACACCACACACACATATACACACCACACAAACACCACACATATACACACCCTATACACACACACACACACACACACACACACACACACGTGCTCATGGAGCGGCTCTGACATCACCTTGGGGGAACACCCCAGTCCTGAGGGCAGTCTCCGCCATACACGAAGTGAACCTGTTCTGCCTATGGTGGGACTGGAAAGGAAGACCCCCCACACCCTGGGCATGTGGGAAATGGGAGGTGTCTGGCCCAGTCCTACATCCGGCCCACAGCACAAGTGTTGTGATGCTGGGGGGATGACAAGGCCACCATGTGGTGTCCTTCAGAGCAGGTCCTACCACCCCCTTCTCCCCTTTTGGTAGCTGATGCCCCAAAGTCTGCCATTTGAGCTGTTAAAGCCTCATCAGTCCCTTTCGCCTTTGGGTCAAAGAGTTCAGAAGATCTTTCCTTGCCAGCACGTTTGGCCCAGGGGTGGTGGATGTGGGTGACAATATGAGAACTGAGCACTCAGGAAAACCCAGAGGAAGAACCAAGAAAGAACAATGTGGCCTCGGTCCCAGTGATACCTGAGTGTGACCTTCCAAGAAGCAACCACTGTCCCCTTTCCCAGTCCAGAGGAGGCTTTGCCAATGATGGTTGGCAGCGTCCGAGTCGTCACTTGCCCTTGTTCAAGGATGGAAAACTTCCTTTACTCTGGTCTAGCATTGGGGGTTGGGGGGGTGACACCCAGCACAGAGGGCCATGTACCCCACAGACAGAGCAGCCACAGTGACATTTCCATTGTCTCATCCTGTGGAGAAACAGCCCCACACCCCAGCGCTGCACTCATCATGCGCCTCCGCTGGGTGATGTCTCCAGGATGCAGGGGACCGACAGGGATTCTACCAATTTCTCAGATAGTTTTAATCTTTCTCATCTCCCATTCTCTCTATCGTCTTTTAACTTATGTTTTTCTTCTACCTTTTTCCCTTTCTCTTTTCCCCTTCCTCATTTCTCCATCTCTTCTCGTTTTCCCTTTATTTCCTGTCTCTTGACCTGGCCACGCTCCCGCCAGCCACATGTACGGCTGTTCTCTGGGTTTATATTCACTCTCTCTTCCTCACCTTGGTCTTGCTGCTGCCTGCCCCCTCCTCGGCCTGGGGTTGTCCCTTTTTCTTCCCCCACCCACAGAGTGTCAGCTCCTGGTGGCCTGATTCAGACTTTTATGTGTTTCAATTCTCATCACACGCAATCTGGAAACTCACTCTCGGAGCAGAGCGGATGCTCTGGGCGCAGTCCTCTGGGCACCTCTCTCTTCCCTCAGAAAGGAACGCAGTGGCAGGCTTCTCTGGTGCCTGGCTGCAGAGGGAGGGAGAATGACAGGGGGCTATCTCCTGGGATGGACCTGGGCCCAGGAAATGCTTTGCTTTCTGGGGCAGAGTCGGGGGCTAAACTTACAAGGTGGGTGGTTTCAGAGAGATCCATCTCCACGGGGAGAGAAATAGAGGACAACAAAAGTGTCATTTATGGTATTGGACAGGCACTAAGAGAAGGGCTTTCTCAGAACATCTCATTTAATTCCATGCTGGAGGAATAGTATTACCACTTAAAGATAGAGAATCCGAGGATCAGAGAGGTTAAGTGGCTTGCCCACACTCACACAGCCAGGAAGCAGTGGAGCCAGGGATGGGACCCGTTCTCATGCCAAAGCCCTGTGTGTTCCATTGCAATGAGGACCTCTACGGACTGAGGAAACCAGCTAATTATACCACCTTTTTGTGTCTTAACCGTCGGAGAAAGTCTCTTACCATCCAACACCTTAGCATTTGTTTCCCTCTTCCTGCCCTTCACTCATTTGCATCTCATTTCCTCCAGAAACGCTTTTGGTGTGTATGTCTGTACCTTCCCCGTCCTGCCCCATGCGCTTCTCTGCCCACGTCTCAGTGATGTCATCAGCATCTTGGGCAAGCTCCAGAAAACCTCACCCATACCTGGACCTTCAGGATTCAAGTTGTCTGGAGTCAGAGCGAAAGTGTTCCTTCTCTATGGGATGTTTACAGGAGCCTACCTCACGACTTCAGTGTTTGCTTTAAGTTTAAAGAGACCTGAGCTCAGGAGAGGAGGAGGAGCTGGTCTGACCGTGGCCTTCGTGAAGGCCAGACTAAAATCTGCAGGTCAGATGAGGCTGAGCTGCATTTCTCCAGGGACGAAGCTCCCCCGCAAAATACCCCGTGACCCTTCTCCTCACCAAATGCACACGCAATTTCCCCTACAGCAGCCCTGAAGATCTGCTCTGCTTTTCTTGACAAGACAGTGCCTCTGCAATGTTGGAAACAACTTCGGCAGAAGGAAAAATTCACCTAGACCTACTTTTTATTAAAAAATTTTACTAAAAGTTATTTTTATTTTTGCATATTTCCTTTCAGTGTTTGATTTTTTTTTTTTTT
>NW_012148619.1:2141532-2142633 GCF_000956105.1 Propithecus coquereli
CAGCCCACAGAATGGGAAAAAATATTTGCTCTCTACACATCTGATAAAGGGCTGATAACCAGAATCTATCTAGAACTCAAAAAAATCAACAAGAAAATCAAAGAAATTTATTATTTCACACCACGAAAAGTAAGGAAAAAATATAGTGAGTTATTATCAACAACTCTGTGGTAGTAGACCCAGGTTCTTTCTATTTTTCTGCTGTCATCTGCCCCTTGGCTTCATCCTAAAACTGGTTTCCCTTGTGGTCCTATGAGAGATGCTGTAATTCCAGCCATCATATCCAGGACCCACATCAGCCAGAAGAAGAAGGGGAAACATACCACCTCTTTTTAAACTTTTTTTAAATGAAGAAATCTTTTCTAAAATCCCCTTCACATGGTATTGGCGACTGCTAAACCAATCTCTAAGCAAAGAGATAGAGCTACCATTATTTAGATCTATTCCTGGAGTCATAAACACATAGGATGGAAACTCTAACAAAATCAGGGTTCTGACAAAATGAAAGCAGGAGAACAGATGTTGGGTAGGGAGCCAGACTCGTCTGTTGTGCATCAGCAAACATTTGTTTCTGTGGCTATGATCTTAAAGAGCCAGTCTCTTTCTATCTCTGTTTTCTCATCTTTGAACCTCAGTTTCCTCATCTGCCTTCCGCGCCCTGCAAGGCTGCTGGGATGATCAAGTGAAATTATGTGTGCAAACTATGAAGTGCTGCGTAAACCTTGCATCTGATGAACATGAGCCTTCCCTACCACCACCAAGGTATAACTCACTCCAGACACGAGCAGCTGTTTGTAAAGTTGGGGTAGTCCTTGTAAGACTGGAAATTGGAAGCATCTCATCACTAGAATGAAAGTTCCACTTTGACCTCCAAGTATAATGAAAAATGCAAATAAAAAATTAAAGCATATTAGGTCAAAAAACATGAAAAGATGCTCAACATCGCCCATCATTAGGTAAATGCAAATCAAAACCACAGTGAGAAACCACCTCAAAATTATTAGGACACCTGCTATCAAAAAAAAAAAAAAAACAAACAAAAAAAAACCAGAAAGCAACAAGTGTTAGCAACATTGTGGAGAAAAAATGGTTTCTCTTCCC
>NW_012148619.1:2142683-2143863 GCF_000956105.1 Propithecus coquereli
TTTTTTTTTTTTTGGTACTGTTGCCATCATGGTACACACCGTTTTCTCTTTGACTTTCTTCCCTTACTGTTATATTCTATGTTGCTCATTTTTCAATGTAAATTCCAGAATTATTACTTTTAAATCATGTCCAGCATTCCATTGATTGGATGTAACATAATTTTTTGATATTTTTTCCTGCTAGTGTACATTTAAGTTGCTTCCTTGGGTCACAATGATATAAAATACTGTAATGGAAAATTTTATGCATGTAGCCTTCTGCTTCTATTGAATTATTTCCTCAGAAAATTGGATCAGGAATGAGAATGGTTATGAACAGTTTGATCTCAATATGGAGTTAGTATTAAGAGTGGAGTCCCAACGACCAGGTTAAAACCCCAGGTTTGACATTTCCTAGCTCCATGACGTTGGACAAACTACTTACTCTCTTTAAGCCTCGATTTCCTCAAATGAGAAACAAGGCTAATATGATACTTAACTCATAGGGTTGTAGTGAGGATTGAATAAAATAGCATATATTCAAAATAATTTAGTAAGTACTAATATTGCTGCTATGATTACTGCTAACACTAATACTATTTTTCTATTCTTTTAGCCTAAGCTGACTCAACACCATGGGGCTGAAACCCAAAATGTTTCCTAGAGCCAAACACAGCCTGGTTTACAATAATCCAACAGGTCAAATGATTTTAGATCCACTTATTCTGCTCATTCCCCTCATCCATCCTAGGTCAGAGACTTTAGTCAAAAGTCAATTCTTACCTCATCTCTTTTAAAGCTCTCTAAAGGCCTTCGTAGGTCCCTTGCCCTCCTTTTTTTGTTTTGTTTTGTTTTTTTGAGACACGGTCTCACTCTGTCACCTGCGCTAGAGTGCAGTGGCATCATCATAGCTCACTACAGCCTCAAACTCCCAGGCTCAAGTGATTCTCTTGCTCCAACTTCCCGAGTAGCTGGGACTACAGGTACACACCACCACATCCGGCTAATTTTTGTATTTTTTGTAGAGACAGGGTCTCCCTCTTGCTCAGGCTGTCTAGGGTCTGATATTTATGCTACTGAGTCATGTTTTCACACTTCTTTCCTGTCAATTTGATTCTACCCACCATTTAATAGGATTATTTCAGTTGCCAAAAAGCCTCTAAAATATCCAAGTTCAGACTGGCCCAAGCGACAAAGAAAT
>NW_012148619.1:2145658-2219622 GCF_000956105.1 Propithecus coquereli
ATGCTCAACATCGCCCATCATTAGGTAAATGCAAATCAAAACCACAGTGAGAAACCACCTCAAAATTATTAGGACACCTGCTATCAAAAAAAAAAAAAAAAACAAACAAAAAAAAACCAGAAAGCAACAAGTGTTAGCAACATTGTGGAGAAAAAATGGTTTCTCTTCCCAAGAGGCCCTGAGAGAACTTCTCCTCAGATCCCACTGACGCAACGTAGCTTAGGACTCCCCATTCCTGAGCACATCGCTGACTTGGGATCTACCCTGAGTGGTATAAAGTGATTGTCTGAGCAAAGTGCAAGGTAAGGAGCGATTCCTGATGGTGCCCGTGGTAGGCTTGGTCCAGACGGTGGAAAGTCTAAAATCACAGACTGAAGAATCTGTATGTGAAATAAAAGGCACAGAGAACCATTGATCTCTTTTCAGCGGGGGAGTAAATAAAGCTGAGTTAGGGGATACTTACTCGGATGTCTTGATCAGAAACGCAGAGGAGAGTGGGTGTGGAAGAGCCATGTGCCCACTCCCTTCATGTCTTTTTTTCATCAAGAGGTGTATCATGCCCGCGGGAACGGAAAGGAGGGTGTTGATGGAGGAAACACTCCAGACAGGACGGACAGGGTGATTGTGGAGGGGAAAAGGAAAATTAAAAATGGTTCTGAAGTTACGCATTTCAGTGACTTACACCTGTAGTGCCATGAATAAAAATACAGTCATCTAGAACAGTCGGTGAGGTGATTTTGAATCCAGAAATCAGATACAAAACTAGTAGTAATGATAATAATTACAAAGTGATACTGATAATGAAGGAATAATAATTAATAAAATTTAGGATATACTGAACACTTAATATGTGTCAGTCACATAATAGATACTTAGTATGTATTTGTTGTTCTAAGGCATATATAGATATATATCCGTATGTATCTGTCTATATAGATAGCTTTACATTTTCTCCTTACAACAATTCTATTATTGACTAAGAGGTAAATGTCAGCAATCCTAGGTTACACAACTGGTAAGTAGATAAGGTAGAATAAAACCTAGGCTGTCTGGATTAGGACCTTATGCTTTTATTCTTTATAACAATAGCTAACATCTATGAAGCACCTACTTTGTGACAGTACTTTATATACCTTCTCTTTAATCCTTAACAGTCACCCCTATAAAATGGATAGTATCGTTCCTGTTTGAGAGAAGAGGGCTCTGAGGCACAGAGGGGATAAGGAACTTGCCCAGAGTCACACAGTTGGTAAGTGATAGAGGTAGTTTTCAAATTGCAGAAGGCATGGTCAAAAACTCGTACTTCCTCCATGATGCCATAAAAAAGAAAAATGCATCCTAGAACCACAAGATCTGTACCCCCTGTCTCATCAATGAGATATTAAACTTCTAGCACTTGGAGACCAAGTCTTACACATCCTAGCACATAAACACCTGGAACTGATAGAATCTCTAAGCCTTTGGGAATCTCTTCACATAAGAAAAAGCTTCATCTAAGGAAACAACAGTGGGAGGTTCCTGACCAACTGAAGCATGAAGCTTTGAGGAGGTAGAAGGGTGGGTTGTTAAGAGAAAGCTCAGGAGCAAGAGTCCTGAGTCCAAATTGTAGCCCTGCAACTCATTTGCTGGAGAGGTTGGGGTAATAGCTTAACCTCTTTGAACTTTAACTTCCTCATCTGTAAAATGGGGATAATACCAGCTGGACCTTGCTCTGTGGAGCTGGTGAATGAATAAGATGAAACAAGGAAAACATTCAGTTCATTGCTTAGCATATAACAAATGCTTATTACATGGTAGTTACATTGCTGTTATTGTTGTTGCTGTGTTATGATTTCTACAAGAGAATATGGAAGACAAACAGTCCAAGCTTCAGGAAAGGGATTCTGTTGCTTATATTTCATGATGTTCCTACTCCTTGAAGCTTCCACACAGCAGATGCCTTGGCCTCCAAGTTTCACAGCAAGGTTCTTTAAACCAGATTGACAAAGCCAGCTCTACGGAAAACAGGATGGAGACTCTTCAAAGAAACAAATGTAGACCTACCATTTGATCCAGCAATCCCACTGCTGTGTATCTAGCCAAAGGAAAAGAAGTCATTTTATCAAAAAGATACCTGTACTCGAATGCTTATCACAGCACAATTCACAATTGCAAAGATGTGGAATTCACTTAAGTGCCCATCAATTCATGAGTGTATAAAGAAAATGTGGTATATATATACCATGGAGTACTGCTCAGCCATAAAAAGGAATGAAATAATGTCTTTTGCAGCAACTTGGATGGAAATGGAGACCATTGTCCTAAGCGAAGTATCTCGGGAATGGAAAAACAGACACCACATGTACTCACTAATAATTGGGAGCTAAAGGTTGGGCATGAAGAGATATAAAGGACATTGGGAACCAGGAAGGAGGGAGAGTAGGAGGGGGTGAGGGGTAATAACTTACCTTTCAGGAACGATGAATACCATTCTGATGATGGGCACACTAAATGCCCCAACTTAAGCATCATACAAGGTATCCATGTAACAAAAACATTTGTACTCCCTTAATATTTGAAATTAAAAAAAAAAAATTCAGCTTCTGTTCTTGGAGCAAAGGAGGCAGGAAGAAAAGGAGGTGAGGAAGGCCTGCTCACCCAAGGAAGCTTGCCTAGGCCCTTCCCACGTCCCCAGAAGCCCCAGCACCACCCCAACCCCCACTCCCCAGGCACTGGCCCTGGCCCTGCCTGAGGCCATGCTACCTGCCCAGTCACGTGCTTTGCGTTGCTGAGAGTGAGTGGCAGCTGTTGGCCTCTGCTTTCGGCTGTTAATGCCTTCACTAAGAATCAATGGAGCTGTGAGCTCAGTGCTGGCACTGGGGTGGCTGCTTCCCCCTCCAGAGGGGTGGGGCGCAGGAAGGTGGAAAGAACCCAGCAAGCTGTGAAGCCCTGGGTGCCACAGCTCAGGGCACTGGCCACCCCAGAGCAGTGTCAACTCTTCCAGACGAAGATAACCCAGCTCTCCAGCTGGCAATGAGCCGGCACACTCGCTGGGGAGAAGCAGCTTACCCCCAGCAGCCAGTGCTCCCAGAGGCTTCTAGAATTTGCCCCTGAGTCTACAAGTACTTAGTCACGGCACATTAGAGCTGGTCAAGCCCTCAATGCAACCATCCCGTTTTATGGGTAAAGAAACTGAGGCCCAAAGGGATGCAGAGACTAGTCGAAGATGGCACCATGAGTCAGGGCAGGGCTGGGGCGGGACGCTTACTGCAAACAGCCTGGGGCTTTTCCATTACTCAAAACCACAGAGCCGCCCCAGCACTCCTACCTAAAAAGGCTGGGGCCGATGGTCCGGCTGGGCCTGGGACCCCCACACACAGAAGCCCCCTCCAAGTGCCACGTACCTTTGAAAATGGACTTGACAAAAACAGACAATGGGCAGAAATGATGGCAAAGAAAAATGTACCTTGGCATGGACAGGTGTCACCCTACAGTGTTAAATGGAAAAGAAACAGATTCTCAGGCACCATTTATCCTGCACTCCCATTTGGATGAGGAGCATACACACACACAGAAAAAAGACTGGAAGGAAAAGAAAAACAGGTATTTCTAGGAGGCAGGATTACGAGTGGTTTTCATTTTTTTCTTCTTTTGTCTTATGCATATTTTCCAAAGTTTCAGGTTTGAGAGTGTTTATTTCTGAAACAGCAAATTTAAAAGGTTACAAAATAAATAGGCAAGTGCCAGGGTCCCCAGCCACCCGCGCTCAGACAGGCCTGGCTTGCCGCTGCACCCATTGCACAAGGCGGGGGCGTTTTCCTTTCCGGTGAAGCCTCAACAAGCTCAGACCTGTGGGCATGCAGCCACAGCTGCGGTTTTGCTGCAGTCTGGGAACAGCAGCTCCAGCTCAGGACACTCCTGGGTCTCCAGCGTGTACCAGGGAGGAAGGGCTGGGTGCCAAACCCCAGCCTCGCAGCCCACTCAGCTGAGAGTGTGTCTGGCAATCGGGGGCAGAGGCCAAGCCTGAGGTCTGAGATGCAGGATGTGGGGAAAAAAGACAAAAACCCCAAATGGCCTTCTTGAGAAGTCTCCCAGTCCCAGGCCACACCCTCCAGGAAAGCTTGTAACCCAGTGTTAGCTTCCAGACATGCACCTCTCTTTCTGCTGCCAGTTGCCCAATATGATCCAAGACCCAGGAGCTAGCCCACCTTCCAGGTAGTCCCATGAGGGCTACCTGTCATGTGGGAACCCCTCAACCTTCTTCTTGGTTACTACAGGTTGGAAATTGGTGGATCTTGTCACCAACGCCACACGGCTGGGGCAATGATGGAACCATTGGCCCACGACACGTACCAAGTCAGAGCTATGGCACCTGCCCTGGCTGGAATCTGCTGTTTCCTGGAAAAGCACGTCCTGAACGTCAGCTGATTGATGCTGCTTCCCCAAAGGGCCTGAGTAGGGGAAATGCCATCATTACACATTGAAGGGGCACCTCCATTAGGACAACTTCCCCTGTCCTATAAGGGTGGGTCTTACAACTTCTTAGCACAGTGGAGACAAAGGCAGAAGGAACTTGAGCAACTCCAAGGGCATCACAAGCCAATGGAAAGAGGAACTGAATCCTAGTCCTGCTCCTCACTAGTCTGTGCTCCTGGGCTGGTGGTGGAACCCCCTGAGCCTCAGTTGCCTTGTGCATGAAGTGACCCTCGGCAGTGCTGGCAGGATTAAAAGAATCTAAGCCTCCACATCAGGGGTCAGCAAACTACAGCCCTTAGGGATCTATAATAGCTTGCTGCTTGTTTTAGTAAGACTCTCAAGCTCAGAATGGTTTTCACATTTTTAAATGGTCAAAAAAAATCAAGAGAAGAGGAATATTTCACATTACATGATATACGATTTTATCTAATTCAAATCTCAGTGGCCATAACAAAGTTTTATTGGAACACAGCCATGTCTATTTGTTTAATGTTGTTTATGGCTGTTTTCGCACTACCAGAGCAGACTTGAGTGGTTGCGACAGAGACCAGATGGGCCACAAAGACTGAAATATTTACTATCAGGCCCTTTACAGAAAAAAGTTTATGGACCCCTTATCTGAATGGTCTGGCATGTAGCAGAATGTTAACAAGCATTACCCTCCCTACTTCTGGGAACCTTATCAACTTTTTTTTTATTCCCCTCTACCAGGTACCTTTCTGTCTTGTTTAAAAGAAAGGATCTTGACAAAGAATATCACTGCTTTGGGAGGGGAGAGGAGGAGGGAGATCCAGCCTCACTTTGATCATTAGGCTTTGAAGATGGAAGATAAAGCTGCAGAGATTAGGTCTTCATTCTGCCACCAACTGGTTTTGTGACTTGGAGAAAGTCACTTCACCTTTCTGAGCCTCAGTTTCCCTCACCTACAAAATGGGATGATAGGCTGGGCGCGGTGGCTCACGCCTGTAATCCTAGCACTCTGGGAGGCCGAGGCGGGCGGATTGTTTGAGCTCAGGAGTTCAAAACCAGCCTGAGCAAGAGTGAGACCCCGTCTCTACTAAAAATACAAAGAAATTAATCGGACAACTAAAAATATATAGAAAAAATTAGCCGGGCATGGTGGCACATGCCTGTAGTCCCAGCTACTCGGGAAGCTGAGGCAGAAGGATCGCTTGAGCCCAGGAGTGTGAGGTTGCTGTGGGCTAGGCTGACGCCATGGCACTCACTCTAGCCCGGGCAAAAAGAGAGAGACTCTGTCTCAAAAAAAAAAAAAAAAAATTGGGATGATAACAGTTAACGTTTACATACCACTTGCTGCATGTTAGTCATTGTTCCAATCACTTACATCAGTAACTTATTTAGTCATAGCAGTTCTGCAAGATGAGTACTATGGTCACCCCATTTATGGGCAAAGAAAGTTGAGGCACAGGGAGGTTAAGTGTGTGACCCCAGGTTTCATAGCTAGTCAGAGGTGGGATTCAAAGTCAGTCTGGCTTCATCACTTGGGTGCTTGAACGGCTACCTCATAGGACTCTGCATATTTCATAGACCTACAGGGAGATTCAACTGAGATAAGGAATCTGAATACTTTTTAATATTTTTAATTGACAAGTAAAATTATATATATGTATGGCAGACAACGTGAAGTTGTGATATATGTATACATTGTAGAATGGTTAAACCGAGCTATTTAACATGCATTGCCTCACATACTTTTCGTGCTGAGAATAATCAAAATCTACTCTTTTAGCAATTTTCAAATATACAATGTATTGTTATTACCAATAGTAACCATGTTGTAAAATATATCTCTTGAACTTGTTCCTCCTGTTTAACTGAAACTTTGTGCTTTTTGACCAACATCTCCCCAATTCTCCCAACCCCTAGTCTCCAGTAACCATCGTTTAATTCTCTATTTCCGTGAGTTCAACTTTTTTAGATTCCGCATGTGAGTGAGATCATGCAGTATTTGTCTCTCTGTGCCTGATTTATTCCACTTAACATAATGTCCTCCATGTTTATCTACATTGTAGTAAATGAAAAGATTTCCTTCTTGTTTAAGCCTGACTAGTATCCATTTGTATATATACCACATCTTCTTTATCCATGCATCCACTGATGGACACTTAGACTGAGTCCAAATCTTGGCTTGTGAACAGCGTTGCGATGAACACGGGAATGCAGATGTCTCTTCAATGCACCGATTTCATGTCTTTTGGATCTATACCCAGTAGTGGGATTGCAGAATCATATGGTAATTCTACTTTTAATTTTTTGAAGAACCTCCACACTGTTTTTCAGGAATCTGAATACTTTTTAGTGACCTGTCAAGGTCTATAGCTATGTAAACCCTTCCTCTTGAAAGAAGAAGGGATCAAGTTTCCAGATCTCTCATTAATAGTGGCATTTCAGGCAGTGTGGCAACACCTGAATGGAGAAGAGACATTTCGGGGGCAACGGCAGGTCTTGCTTGGATGGTTTCTATTTCCTCACTCACTCTGGATAAGAGAGAAAATAACCTCTCCTACTCCCAAAGCCAAAGCAGCGTCTTACTAAGACCTGTTCTTAGTCAATCCTTGATTGATAAACAGGAGTCACTTCTCTCCCCATGTGGTCAGGAACCTGGTGGTAACTTCCCACCGTGGCTTTGGGTCTCCTCCCAGCCACCGCTCCCGCCCTGTCTTGGCAAAACAGCTGACAGACAGCCCCTGCGCCTTAGCCCTGGGTACTGGGCTCAGCTCTGCCCGGCCCCAAGTTTAACTGGAGCCAAATGCTTCTGGTGGTTTCATTTTTGAGAAGTCCCAAGACTGTGGCTGAGTCCAGCCAGGCCCCAGCGCATGTCTTCTGGGAAGAAACCTGAAACAGTTTGCTCACTCTATCCTGTCCTTCCCACGCTCCTGTCACCCTGGCCCTCCTCCTCTGTGTCCTCTCAGGCTGGCTGAGGCACACCCTGTCTACTGAGATCCTTCCCGGCCCTCCCTCCAGCCCAGTCCTCCTCTCCTGTCCCCCGCCTCTCACTCCAACATTAGCATGTGGACAACAATTGAGTGCTAAGGGTTGGGGCAGGCTCTGTCTTGCCTTTTTGTCTAATTAATCCGTGTGAGGATGTCTTGCCCACGCTCTGGGCTGCTGTGTGGCTGGGAGGGTGGGGAGCTGGCACTACAGGCACAACATGCATGACAGAGGATTAACAGTTCAAATGGGGAGGTTGAAATTCCCCTATCACGTCCTCACTGTGGGACTCTGTGCAAGTTACTTAACTCCTCTGAACCTCTGTTTTCTCATGAGCAAAATGGAGATAGCATTTACCTCATAGGGTTGTTGTGAGGATTCAATGAGATAACACACGCAAAAAGCCTGTAATAGTGCCTGGCGTGTATTAAGTGCTCAACAAACATGAGCTGTTATTTCTCTCCCTCCTATATTACCTTAGCTTAAGCCACTTCAGGAACGTGACAAAGGCTTTCCCTGCCTGCTTCTGTATGTTCTGCACCAGGATGTGCCCTCGATTCACCCAATGTACTGAGGGCCTATTACATGCCAGGCGCTGTGAGAACGCAAGGGTCTCACAGTCAAGGGGAGGGAGGCAAAAGACGTGTAAACAGATGTGTACCCTGGAGCCAGGGGTCAAGTGCTCTGAGACCTCTGGGCCACGGGGAGGGATTCTCCAACTGTGGAGAGGATGGCATCGTGGGGCAAGCAGGGAGCAGGGAAGACCTGCCAAAGGGGATAAATGTGAACTGAGTCCTGAGTCATGTGTAGACCTCCAAGGCAGACAGGAGCAGGAAGGGCAATCCAGGCAGCAGGAACAGCAGTGGAAAAGCACAGTGCAGCATGCGTACCCTGGGTCCGCACAGCCCCCGTCATAAGCCTCCATAAAGTCCCAGCTTGGTGCCCAAGCTTAGTGCCCCAGCTCTAGTCCGTGAGGGAAGCGTGAAAGTGCCTTTTAGCATCTAACATTAAGCCATGACTTCTTCCCAGGACTGGGCGGCGGGTGGGAAACCCTGCAAATGCCATGGCTGGGAGGGAATGAAGGAAAAGGGGAAGCGCTGGGGGACAAGGCCAGGGTCGCTCCCTCCCAAGAGGATTCAGAGCAACCCACCTTTAGCTAAGCCGATGTGCTGCTGGCAGCCAAGGAGGCCCCGCAGGAGTCAAGAGCAAGAAGAGACCATAATAAGGTCACCTTCCCAGTCCCCGCCCAGAGGGAAAGGAGGCAGCCGGCCCTGACTGGGAGAAGACAGAACTATTCCAGGAAGGTGCTGTCCTAGCAGGCCAAAAACAGAACTTCTCCAAGCTCCTGCCTGTGGGGAAAACCACCACCACTTCCCCTTGCAAGAACTGGGCGAGAACAGAGCAGTGACTACTGACTGATCAGGCCTCCTGGTTCAGAACATGTCTGGCTGCTCTAATGCCTGGGATGGCGGCACTTCCCCCCCTCTGGAGCCCCCTCTCACAGGAGTGAGGCTTGGGCATGCGGTGGGTGCAGAATGTGGCCTTGGAGAGGAGAAAGCACTGGACTGGGAAGCAGAATCTATTCCAGTCTTTGTCCTTGACCAGCAGTGTGAATTGCACAAGTTTTAACTTTCTTTGGGCTTTTATTTCCTTATCTATGTAACGGGACCACACACTTGCTTTCCCTTACAGTTGGCTTGGAGGAATGAATATGATGTGAAAAAAAAAAAAAATCAAAACGTTTTAACTGGAAATGATTGTGTTATCTGGGTTCTTCACTAAATGTGAATTTTTTGAGCTCATTTGTCATGTTCACTGTTGTGCGCTGGCACTGAGCACATCTCCTTAGCATGTTTGGAGGTGGTTCTGCCTGAAATGGTGGGTGTGGGAGGAAGCGATTTTCAGGCCTTATTGGGTCCCTCTTACCTGTTCCAGCTTTGTGATCACCTACAATGCTGGAGTGAGTCTTGGGCCAGAGCTACAAAAGGAACCACTGGAGCAACAACAAAGTGCCGAGGAATCCGGTGCTCACTTCATCCATCTATCCTAACCCCTGGGACAAAGAGTTACCACTGCCTCCCCAGTGGCCATTTCACTTTCTTCCTGATTAACAGAAATTCAGTTTCATCTGAGTTGCCAAAGTTTAAAGCCCAAACCTACATTTCTCCCAAACTTTTGCATCCAGAGTAGCTATGGGACATAGTTGTAGCCAAAAAAGATAAGACATTGCATTGAAATTCTGGAAAATCTCTGACAGATTCATTGGCATTTGGCCATTTGGTCTTCCTCTTATTCCTGCCTGGAATGTAGAATTGATGCCTGGAACTTAAGAAGCCATTTTGCAACCATGCAGACGAGGCATATACTAAGAATGACTGAACAAAGGCTCTGATAGCATCTTTGAGCTGCCATATAACCTTGGACCACCTACTTCCAGAAATATAAAATTCCTAGTTTTTAAAGTTACCGGATTTTTTTTTCAGGAGGGTTAGAGTTGGGGTGGAGTCTGCTATTTGTAAACAAGCACAATTATAACCAATACACCCTTTCCTCCAAAGACTAGGTCAGCACCACCTTGGGCACTCTCTACACCTCCACCAAAGGACTTACTACATTGTATCGTAAGAGCCAGTTACTTGTACATATGCCCTACCAAACTGCAAGCTCATCCATGGGACTATACATTGCATGATTCTCGTTGTATGTCCCAGAGCACCACAGTTTCTGGCAAACATTAGCTGTTCTACATGCTCTTCCTGAATCTGAATGAAAGAACATTTTGAGTTCTGATTCCAGCTGATGTAGGTAACGGCCTGAGACCTAGGAACCATCATATGGCCAATTTTGAAACCTCTGTTGATACATCTATTGATATATGAAAAAGTCAGCCTTTAAAAAGGTTTGCCTAAAATGCTCAAAGCCATGGTGCACAAGCTTTGTAAATAACTCTCCCAGCCTCCCACAGAACCCCTGCCTTTTCCCAACCACTCACAGCCCATCATGGCTGCCCTCAATTTGCCACTGCCTGACCCAGAGGGAAACTTGCACAACTCCCCTGGCAGATTCTGATGCCAACTGTGCTGAGAAATAGCACATCCCACAGTACATGGACAGCTTGATTGATTATATATAAATGTGTATATGGAAACATTCATAGACATATTCATCAGTTTGTTTTCCTATCTTGAACATCCCAGTCATTTTTGGACTTGTAAAATCACTTTCTCCATGACTTCCGGCAGGTTCTAACTCTCTCCTCCTCCTCTCTCCTGTATCATTCTCCTCAAATTTGCTCTTTTTTCTATGTGCCCAAATCATTCACACTTTTTCTCTCTCCAACTTGGATCTCAATTCTTCACTGGCTTTCGTTTTGAAAAACATGGAGAAGTCCATATATTACCGATGAGAGTGCCAAATCCATATATTTCCAACATACTTGCAGTGCATTTGTTCAAGATGTTTGCTGACAGTCACTTGGACAAAATCACAGCTGAAGCCCTCTCGGTTTCTTCTGTTCATGTCAGGATGACACTCTCCAGCCTCCGCTGAAATCATGTGGGGCCACGTGACCTGAGATCCTTATGCTCTTTTCTCATCAGCCATCTCAATGAAAGTACTCTAAGAACTTAGGGGAGGATGGAGCCACAAGATGGAAGGAGTTTGGGCCTCTTGAGTGGCTGCATGAAGCAGAGATCTGCAGACCTACACTAGGCTATTACAGAAGCAAAAACATATAAAGTTTATTGTATCAAACCAGTGCTTTGGAAATTTGTTAGAGCAGCTAGCATTATTTCCAGATTTCTCTTTACTTATCCATGGCACTGTCTCAGTGTCTCTGTTCTAGAATGTTGTCACAGTTTGCTTTGTATTAGAGCTACTTACATTCATGACTATATTGAATGTGAGTGTTTAGATCAGTGGCTGTTAACACTTGCTGAACAATAGAAAGTAACTGGAGAGCTTTAAAAAACCTCAGAATGCTTACGCCTCACTCCTAGAGGTTCTGATACAACTGGTCAGTGGTGGGACCCAACTTTTGCTATTTTTAAAGAACTCCCCAACTGATTCTAAATGGTAGCCAGAGTTAAGAGATGCTGTTTTAGAGTAGGAGTTCAAAAACTTGAGTGTGCATCAGAACACTTTGGGGCTTGTTAAAACAGTTTTCTGGGCTCCACCCCTAGAGTTTCTGATTCTGAGGTAGGCCTGGGGTGAAGCCGGAGAATTTTAATTTCTATCAAGTTCCCAGATGAGGCTGATGCTGGTGGTTTGTGGACCACACTTTAAAAATTATTGGCCTAGACCTTTAAATCCCCATCAGTAACAGTAACAGTAGTTGGTGGTATACTTAGGAAACACTAGGCACTCAATAATCGACTTATAGTTTAATTGAAAATGAAGACACATAGGCCTTTATACTTAATAAGGCACCTTTTCTTACATTGTTTTTCAACAGACTGAGATTGAGTTTGCTCAGTTGTGCAATCTAACCAAGACACGCTAGAGCAACAGGAAGAGAGGAGAATGATTGAGCAAGGAAGAATTTGATACTTGGGTTTGAGCTGGCATGTGGAAGCAAATATTTACCAAGAACCTTGTATGAACGTGGTGCCATGTAACCTTTACCTATTTTTATCCGTTAGTAAAGGGAGATTTCCAGAAAGAGAGAGGATTCCAGACACCTGTGACCAGGAGCGGTAGAACTCAATGAGATGGAGGCAGGGGGATCTTAGCAGAAGAAAATATTACCACCCCCCCCCCAACGCACACACACTGGATTTATAGAAAAAGTAGAAGTATTGGATTTGGTATCTCAAGGAGGTATAAAATCATGGTGAATGAAAGTAAGGAAGTCTGATAATCCAACCACTATCTCCTTTGTGATTCTTTGCTCACCTGGAGCTCCTATATGTCCCCAAAAGGAGGACACAGCCCCAATCAGAGCTCTAAATGGAGCACCTTCCATAGAATACAATCTTTTTCCACACAGATCAACCTCAGTAACCCATAATTTTTGTTTGTTTGTTTGTTTGTTTGTTTCGAGACAGAGTCTTGCTCTGTTGCCCAGGCTAGAGTGCTGTAGCATCAGCCTAGCTCACAACAACCTCAAACTCCTGGACTCAAGCAATCCTCCTGCCTCAGCCTCCCGAGTAGCTGGGACTACAGGCATGCGCCACCATGCCCGGCTAATTTTTTTTCTGTATGTATATTTTCATTGTCCAGCTAATTTCTTTCTATTTTTAGTAGAGACGGGGTCTCACTCTTGCTCAGGCTGGTCTTGAACTCCTGATCTTGAGTGATTCTCCCACCTTGGCCTCCCAGAATGCTAGGATTACAGGCGTGAGCCACCATGCCCAGCCCACAATTTTGTATATATATTTATGCACATGTATACATATACATATACACACGTATATGCACACAGACACACATATAATATAGGATATAAATTATATTTTTATAGCCAAAAAAGATAAGAAGGCATTTATTGGAGATTCTGGAAAACCTCTGACAGATTTATCTGGCATTTTGCCATGTGTACTTCTTGTTCCTACTGGGAATGTGGAATTGACGCTACTGGAATTGATGGAACTGACGACTTTGCACTCAGCATTGCTATGACTACTTTATTTTACTCTTATTAATTCCACTTCTAATTCCAATAACTACTTTTATAAAATACTCCATACCTGTAAAAGGCTATTAATGTAAATGTCCTATTTGTTTGGCAGTACTTAATTACAAAATACAGAAACTGATTCTGGCTATTAGCAAAAAGAGTGGGAAAAGGAGAATTTATTATATTAAGAGACATTGATTGATTATCTCACAAAACTCTGCAAGGCCAATGAATCAGGATTAGAATCTACACAGCCAAGGATGATATCTAAAATCATGCCCAGAACTGATGCCAGCTGGACACCTCCACTGCTAGTACTGAGCCTTTGCACTGCTTCTACCTCCAACATCAGGCATTGGATGTTGCTGCTATAATTGCGACACTGCTGCTTTGAGGAAGTATATGAAGCTGCCCCTGCTGCCACCATCTTTGCTACAAGGATTCATGTTTTCTTGTTTCACTAGCCCTCTCTGGCCAATGCCTGGCATAGGTATGTCTGATTGGTGAAGCCTAGGTCACATGTGAATGCTCTTGCTGCAAGGGAGCCTGGGAAATGGTTTCTCCCTCTCACCAAAAGTCATAGGGTGGGAAATTCTCCAAACATAGCAAGGGGGTTTAGATGCTGGGCAGTCATACTGAATGATAGATGTCCATTTTTCTTGTTTTAGGAAATTAAATATTATATAATTTTCATTTCCTTCAAACATGCTATTTTTTAAAAAATAATGAGTTTGCATGCTGACTTGGAAAAAAAAGTCTATGTTGCCTTGGCATGAAAAATTCTATCTAGATCTTACAGAGCCCAGAAAAATGGATTCTGTGGCTCTGCACATTTTAATAAGGAACTAATATGTGGATGGTTGGTGGCTGTAGAACCACCAGAACTTATCTAGACTAGCTATCTGGATTTTAGCTCATTGTGTTTTTATTTCTGGAGACTCACTCATTTTATCTTTAGAGTTTAGGCACAAAACAGATCCAAAGGATGATTGAAGAGTGTTGAAGGAGGGGCTATGTACAAAGGTATAGACCTCCTTAATGGAAACAGAGAAGGGATAATGGAATACCCTGGGGCTAGCTAGGACAGGAAGCTATTATGACCATTAGATATGAAGCAGCAAAGAGAAGGAAAGTCAGGAGTCCCCCAGGGAGTGAGAAGATGCTGGTGATGTCCCACACCATATACCCACAGTCCCCTGACTTCAGCACCACATGGCAGACAGTTCCATGCAGTTTGCCTGGGTCCCACATAGAGGGCAAAGAGAGACCACTCAAGGCATTTCTCCACTTTGCTGCTTGGGGCTTTCTCCAAAACTGCAGAAGGCCACTTAGCCAATACAGGTACAATGGAGAAATTCATGGAGTTGGTGTTTCCAGGAGTAACCTCAATGGATAGCGGCTAGAAGTTAGTGGATAAATGCCCTGAACTCCTCAGCCTCTGTGGAAATCATTCCAAGGCACATGCTCACAGTTCCTCATAGGGTCCCCAAAGTGATTGCACCCCAGTTTCCCACAACAATTACCAGGTTATTAATAAACACACTCATGGCTTTTTTTTCTTCTTCTGCTTCTTGGAGTCAGCTCCCAAATCAATTCCCAATACTCAAGTTCTTTTCTCAGGTGCTGCTTTCAAGGGAATCCAAACTAAGACACAGAAAGACAACTTTTGGCAGAGAAACACAATCACTGCCAATCCACAGCTTGACATGGAAGGAATGAGAGGAACCAATAGCCCTATTTATCTCCTCCCACCCTCTGATGTCCTGCCAGTGCCTCTCGGAAGCCAAAGGTGAGAAAACTCAGTTGATGTGGTCTGTAAAGACCAGTCTCCCAGGGCCCAGAAAAAGATAGGGAGGGCAGAGAGTAGACTGGAAGGAGCAAAGAGCAACTATTCATTTCAGTCCACCCCTTCTGTGTCTCAGCCTCCATAAAGTCCCTCAACTACTGTGTCATGTCAGGGTGATGAATTCAGTGACATTGTCACCTGAAATCTAAAACTTTGGTCACTACTTGTGTTCTTCTTAGAAGACAGTGGGAGAGACTGGGCGCAGTGTCTCACGCCTATAATCTTAGCATTCTGGGAGGCTGAGGCGGGAGGATTGTTTGAGCTCAGGAGTTTGAGACCAGCCTGAGCAAGAGCAAGACCCTGTATCTACTAAAAACAGAAATAAATTAGCTGGAAGGCTAAAAATATATAGAAAAAATTAGCCGGGCATGGTGGTGCATGCCTGTAGTTCCAGCTACTTGGGAGGCTGAGGCAGAAGGATCACTTGAGCCCAGGAGTTTGAGGTTGCTGTGAACTAGGCTGACACCATGGAACTCTAGCATGGGAAACAGAGTGAGACTCTGTCTCAGAAAAAGAAAAAAAAAGAAGAAGAAGAAGACAGTGAGAGAAAACAGAGGCAAAGAAATAATTAACATGAAGTATAGCATCGACAGACCCCACTTCTATACCTAGTCATTAGGCCTAAGAAGATAACCCATAGCTTCCTTCTTTTACCATCCATTCTATGCTTCCCATACCTTCTGGCAGCATCTTGGTTGGATGAAGTCCTTTACCTGTTGTGACCCAAACCACCATAGCCACAGGATCTGAGTCCTGGGAAGAGAGTCCTATCTCTCTTCATTTGGATGCTGGAGTTTTCCAATGATCAGGACCACAAGACAAAGAGTAGTAGGAGATGCCCCTGGTCCTTTATATTTAGAATCCTCTTAAGTTTGTAACATAGTTATTCTTGCTTCCATTGTGTAGCAGCACCCCAATTTTCCTTACTAATATGGTGACTCTCTTCTCTATTGGTCCAGGGATATAAGGGGCCCATAATGGCCAGCAGTAGGCTCAGCTTATAATTTATTAGAACCATAGCTATTGTCCCTAAAGGAAGCATTCTCTCCTGGGAGCTAGGATCTCCAAACTTATTGAGGGCACAGGGGAGAGAGGTAACAAGTTTCTAAGTAGATTATTTCTTACAACTGTGGGAGGAGATATTTCTACCTCCACCCCTGGTTTTCCAGACCTGTGCATTCTCTGGATGGAGGAAATGGTACCACATGTTGGCTGTTAGCCATATACTGCAGACTATAGGATAGCACCCTAGACTCACAGGGTGTTGCCTGCCAGGTAGAGGCATACCTGAGGCTTCAGCAGGCTGTCTTACTGTTATTTCCAGGGTGATAGGTAGGCTATAATATGGCTCCCAGTGATCCCTGCTTCCAGAAGTTCCTGCCCTTGTGGATCCCCCTGCCCTTGAATGTGGGCTGGACCTAGTGACTTGCTTCTAATGAACAGAATATAGCAAAAATGATGAGATATCACTTTCTGAGATTAGGTTACGGAAAGACTGTGGCTTTTGTCTTGTTTTGTCTCACTCTCCTGCTTGCTTACCCTGATAGAATCCAGCTGCTCTGTCCTGAGTTGCTCGCTGGGGGGTCCACCTGGCAACAAACTGGTATCTCCAGCCAACAGCCAGTAAGGATCTGAGGTCCGCTAACAGCCACATGAGTGCTCTTGGGAGTGGAGCCTCCCCTAGTCAAGTCTTGAGATGACTACATCCCTGTCTGATACTTTGCTTGCAGCCTCATGAGAGACCTTAAGTTAGAGGCACCCAGCTAAGCCATGCCCAGGTTCCTGACCTACAGAAACCGGGACATAATATTTGGCTTTTATTAAGATGCCAAGTTTGGCGGTAATTTACTATGCAATGATAGATAACTAATACATCCAGCCAGCTCCTTCTGAATGAGAAGGTATATGGAAACACTAGGGAATTCTGCAGTAATGAGCTCCATATTACACTTTTTTTGTTGTTATAAAATGAACTCCTTGCTTGGAGCCAATGTTGTGTGCAATACCATGGCAACAGACAAAGCTCTCTAAATAGCCCCAAAAGATGGCACTGATAGAAGCATTGTGGGCAAGGAAGGCAAATTCTATAAATGAAATAGGCAGGTATCTTTTCCAGTGAAGACAAAACCCTGCCTTGTCCATAATAGGAGGGATCCAGTAGAATCATCCTATTCCCAGGTGGTTGCCTGGTCCCGTAGGGAATGGGGCCACATTAGAGGCTTATACTGGCTTCTTTTTTTGGCAGAGTAGTCCTAGCAATGGTGATAGCCTGAGCAGCCATGGTAGGGGGCCATCTTTTGGTTGGACACAGGCATATGTACCATCCATCCTCCTGCCACGACCACCCTATACATGGAGTAAGTGCAGAGCTATCTGAAAGAGAGACTGACATCTCTCAGACAGATCATCTTGTCTGTTGGATCATTTGGAGCTGTATCTGCACTTTGTGCCCATTCCCTGAGATCCATCCACAGACTTCTCCCCAGACCTCCTTGTCATCAATCTTCCAATTCTGCTCTTTCCATGTCCCTGAACTTCCACACATTCTCCCCACCCGGAGAATTTACCATCACCATCGTCTTTTAGGGCACCCTGAATAGGTCTGTAAGTAGTGGCCAGATCTTCTGGTTGGTTCCAGGATACTTTGTAGACCCATTCATACACTGGCCTGTCATTGTAATTTCTCCGTTAACTAGCCATCAGAAACGTTCCATGAAGACACAGGTATGCCTTCCAGGAAAAGGAGTAAGTACCATGGGAGTCTGGGCCACTAGCTTATCCAGCTTGCTGTTCCTTTTGACCACAGAGGCCTTCTGATTTCCTATCTGTGTTCTCAGCTGGATATTCAAACCATTTAGTTTGTTCTTTTCTATGTGAATACTCTTTAGGGTCTTCAGAGGTAGCCAGTGCACACCACAATTTTTATAAGCATCATTATCACCAGAGTGACTAAAGACTCATAGCCCCTGGTCCCAAAACATGACACCTTCCATGTGCCTTCCAGTCCATCCCATGCCACAAGTGGTAATGACTTAAGTAATCATGAGGCTACTGCAAATCACAATAATCCTTTCCCATCCCACAGGAGAGTTCTACACATTTGCACTGACACATTTGTGCTTAGCCAATTGTCTTACACACTTGTGCTTAGCAAATGTGTAAGAGCCCCATCCCAGAATCCCATTTTGAGGGGTTGTTTCCTGAGGCCATTTCTGGTGCCATTTGCTAACAGTGTCCTGGCAGGGGAAAAATGACACCTTAATAAAGGAGACTGAGAGAATCTGATGAGGACATTGTTCACAAACCCACGGCTGGGGTAGTATTGACAAAGGTGGAAGACACTGCAATCCTGGGTATGAAGGGGTGAGAGAATGGAGTGGTTCTCAGAACCTAGTGGACCCCTAGCTGTAGGGTCAGCCTGCTTTGATAGAGGAGCACAGCCACCGCCAACCTGAGGCCTGGCAGGAAGTGAGTGGGGCAGTAAACACCTGACCTCACTCCCATCCCCCGCTCCCTTGCCCACCACTGGCCAAACCCAACGAGGAGTCAGAGGGTGAGGGGGTTGGGGATGCAGTAAACAGATGGCAGCATACAGGGTCATAGAGCAGGTGGGCAGGGTGACAGGGGGCCTGGAGAGGCAGACAGAGACCATTCGGCACATTCCTAACCCCACCACAGGTAGGAACAGAGTCAGCCTAAAGGGCAGGAGGCTCCATTTCTATTGCCGTCTCTGCTGGGGATTCCATTTCCTCATCTGTTAAAGGAGACATTGGATTAGAGCTTCTCGAGCTGTCTTAGTACTGGTGGGAGTGTGGTCCTAAGCAGGAGAGTGCCAAGGGTGAACAGAGACCATGTTCTTTGCTTAAAGATTACAAACGGGTAGCTGGGATAGCCACACATCTTAATGGGAAAAACTTCATTATTTCCTTAAAAATCTATTATGCAATAGAAAAAAATGTTCTTATGAATTATTGAAATAAAATAAACTTAGAGAGTTATAGCTTAAGTATCGACCCCATTCCCTCCAAGAAACGAGCAACTGTGTCACTCTCACCTGCCATTGAGTGGGCTTTGGTGGAGAAGTTTGAGAAGTGCTAGACGATCTCTAAGAGCACTTCCATAGCTGACATCCAGAGCTTCCTAGATTCAAGCTTCTCCTGGCCCCTGAGTTCCATTCCCTGAGAGCCTGAATCCATTTTGCAAATGGCCCCGAATGGAAAGGCTCAACTTGGGAAGGTATGAGCCTCCCTCAAAAATGTGTCTGAGTTTGTGAGCCCACTGCACCTCCCACTCCACCCAAAAATACTCAAAGGGATGCAGCATTGCCCTTTCTAGCAGTGAGCTGCTTCCTGGAGGGCTGCTGGCTTCCTGAAAAAGCTAGGTCAAGAGTCTGCAGGGCCAGGCGTGGTGGCTCACGCCTGTAATCCTAGCACCCTGAGAGGCTGAGGCGGGAGGATCACTTGAGGTCAGGAGTTCAAGACCAGCCTGAGCAACAGTGAGACCCTGTCTCTACCAAAAATAGAAAAATCAGCCAGTCATGGTGGCCTGCACCTGTAGTCGCAGCTACTCAGGAGGCTGAGGCAGGAGGATCCCTTGAGCAGAAGAGCTGGTGGTTGCAGTGAGCCATGATGATGCCATTGCACTCAGCCCAGGCAACAGAGTAAGACTCTGTGTCCAAAAACAAACAAACAAACAACAAAAAAAGAGTCTGCAGGGTTAAGGGCAAGAAGACACTGGCAGCTAGGAGTGACGAGGAGAAGGGGTGGAAACAGAAAAGAGCTCAACAGCTGGTCATGGGGGTGTAGGAAGAACCAGGGAGGTGGTGGAGTTTATCTTAAGATTTGTGCTAAACTTCACTGTTGCTTCAATACGGCAAAAGGAAATGACCTAAATCTATCCAGTCCACCATTATTTATTGGCTCTGTGTCAGGCACTGCACTAAGAACTAACAAAAGCACCAGATTAAGATAAATGGGTCCCTCAACTTGCAGGCACTTACATGCTAGTGGGGAGAAAAATAAGACACAAGGAAGCAAATTGATTTAGCAATTCAGATAGTGCTGAGTCTATGAATAAAAGATGCTATGGGACAGGCAGGGATTGGTAAACCTTTCCTGTAAAGGCCAGATGGTAAGTACTTGCAGCTTTGTGGGCTGTACAGTCTGTTGCCACCACTCATGCATGGCTCTCAACTCTGCCGTTGTAGTAAAGCAGCCGTAGACAATATGTAAATAAATGGGTGTGGACAGGTTTGACCATAATTTGCCAACCCTTGGGACAGAACAGGCTGGTGGGGAGTGGGGAGGATGCCAAACGCGGTGCCCTGGGGACCTGAATGACGAGAAGGGGCCAGTCACAGGCTGCCGGGGAAGAGAAGAGCATCCCAGGTAGGATGATGAACACTTGCAAAGCCCTGGTGTAAAGGGGCTCAGCACGTTCCAGGGGCAGAAAGAAGGCTGGTGAGTCTGGACTGTGTGAAGCAAGAACGAAAGACGTATGAGGTGACGTCACTGAGGGAGGATGCCACCAAGTCTGGATTTTTTCCAAAGTATGACAGGAAGTCACTGGAGGGTTTTAAGCAGAGTGATGATCAGAGAGGTCTGTTTCTTGTCCAAAAGAAAAGAGAAAATAGCAATTTCTTTCTCTTTCTTTCTTCCTTCCTTCCTTCCTTCGTTTGTTTCTTTCTTTCTTTCTTCATAGATGAACCTGGAGAAAATAGCAATTTCTTATTTACAGAGCACCTAGCCAGTGCTTGGCACCTACTGTCTTCTTGTGTATTGTTTGATAAAGCATTGTGCTTCCAAAGAATTATCAAATCCTGGAATAGAAGAGACCATAGAAGCCTTCTAGCACATCTGTCATATTTTACAGGTAAGTAATTCAGAACCCAGGGAGGTTAAATGCTTTCAGCAAGTTGGCAGCAGAACCCCAAGGAGAGAGAGCATTTCAGCAGAGAAACTCGGCCTGATCACAAAGCATTCGTTGCGTGAAGTGCAGGATGATCCTGGATCCAGCATGGTGATGTCACAGCTATGTCAACACCGAGTCCTGCCCCACACGGACGCAACACGAGAGTTCTAGGGAAAGACAAGCTGCACGACACGCCTGAGCAGCAAAGATTTCCAGCTGCTGTGGGGCTGAGCGGTGGCCTTGAGTACACAGAGGAAGTCCTGGGCGTGAGGGTCCTTCCAGCAGTTTCTGGCCTAAGACTCACAACCATGAGATTCCCCGGAAGGGGAGCCGGAGGTGCACAAGAGGAAAACGTCAGGCACCAAATGGAAACCCCACGGGCATGTTCATGAGCATATTTGACATACCCTCGAGAATGCTCAGAAATACTTGAGTGACACATTGAGAAGAGCGGGAGTGCGGAATAGCAGGTAATAGCTAGTAGGGCCAGTGAAACATGATTTTAGCCTGTCGCACCCCATTTTTGCCATTCTGCCTGGTGTGCTCTCGGGAAACGCAAGTCCTGTTTCAAATCCATGTGAGAATACAGGGACCTATACCCCTGTCTATTCAGCAAATACATTGGGTACCACCTTGAGTATTTAGCTACTGCCTCTTCCAAAATATTAGTGATTCTTGGAGCTTGTACAAATAGTATTAATGACTCCACGTCTGTGGCAAAAGCAAGCTTTGGCAACCTAGCACACTGGTCTGGGCAGGTGGTGACAGACAGAGGAGTCACACCTTTCAGGTGGAGTACAGTTGGGCTCGGCAACTGGAGGGCTGTGCTCTGGGTCATGGAGTAAAACGTCAAGAGATGAGGCTCCTGCGACCTCCAAGCAAGGAAGTGGGGTTTCGGCAGGTTAAGATTCTGCTGCCCTGGATCTTATAACTCTTATCTCTGGGCTAGGACCCCGAAAATCCTGCCTCTTGCACAGCAAAGCTGCCTGACTATTTTTAGAGGAAAAAACTGCTATGAACTGTACTTTCCAATTTTAGGGCTCTTGCCCGGGATCTATTTCTAGTGACCGACTGGAAAAATATCTCTCAATCTGCGTGTACATACTTGAAATCTGGCCAGTAGTTTTCGAGTCCACTCCCTGGAGAGAGTTAGCAAGAGAGAATTGGTTCCAAACAATGACAGGGCCATGGTTTTGGGAGAATGTCACCCTGCATTGTGCTGAGAGGATGTTAACTTCCACGGTGCCAAGCCCACTACCTTCGGCCACAGGGAAATTTGAATCATGTTTTGTTCCTCTCAAAGATTCAATTATAGTCTTGGTGCTTTTTGCTAATGGAGATGATGAAACTTCAGGTCATAGAAATAAGAAAAGTCGAAGTTCCCAGAAAAGAGTGCTGGCCCTGCCCTGACTTTCCCCCAGTGGGTTCTATTTCTAGCAAGAATTATTAACCATAATAGAGGAGGGGCTTGGTGCTTTATTGGAGACAAAACCGGACATGAACTGTGCTGAGCGGCCCTAAATGACTCTTACTAGTTAGGATCTAAGCCTGCATGGGGATAGGGTGAGAGGAAGACATGGAAACAAACACCAGTGGAAACACCAGGAGACGGGTCTTCACAGTGGGACCGGAGATTCTAAAGCAGTTAAAGGGCATCAGCTCCCTTGGCCTAATATGACAGTCACGTACCTGGCATTATTCAAAATGTATTGACAGCGCTTCCGCACCTAGGCAATGGAAACTGAGCTCTCTTTCAGGGATGACTCATCTCCCCAACCCCAGGTGCGTTCCGTGAAAATGGGCAATGCCTCTGGAGAGCCTAGGACCTGGCTTTCCAAGCCAGAGCACACGTACCCCTGGGATGACACAGACTACGAAAGATAGGCAAAGCTTGAGAAAATAGGGCATGTGCTTCCAAAACATTAATTTTACTTGCAGACTGGTGGTTAAAAAATAATAATAAGGTACATAATGTATAGGAGAGCCCCATTTATGACCACTTAGTATGTGTTAAAAGTCTGTTTTCTAATGGGAAAGTGTCCTACACTTTGAGTTCGGGTTCCACAAAGCAGAAGCCAGAATTCACTCTTCTGTCTTCCCTTGCAGCTAGGCTATAGGCCATGTCTTAGGCTGCACCATGCAAACACAACCAGCAAAGACTTCATCTTGGCTGAGAGCGATATAAGGAAGGGGCCTTGAGGGATCCCAGTCTGGGCAGCCTTATGGCAGAGGCACCGTTTGCCACATGTAGCAGTGGCAGGGCCTCCGGATCCAGTCCCCAGTGTGATCGCAGCAAGCAGCTCTGTCTGGAGCAGGTTGGGGGGTTGTGTCCAAGGCCAATACCACTGGGTATTTGCTGGGCAGCCCTTTGGAGCTGATCTTGTTGTGTTTCCGGTATGTGAGGAGCTCAGTGCCCTAGATTTCCTGGAAAATCCACAATTGCTTTTCATTTCTTCTTCTGCCTGAGCTAGCTAGAATGGACTCTTGTTTTCAGCCAAGAACTGTAATTGATTCACACGATATATTATGGAATCAAATTCAAGATTCACATGAATCTTAGAAATAAACAGATGTCGATGAAATTTCACACTTGTATTGGGCACTTTAGGCTAAACCTTTTTAACACATTAACTTCCATGTAAGTTGTATTTAACTCACGCTAGTTTTGAGCCCGGGGCTTTGTGAAGCATATGTAACTCACTTTTTTTTGGCTTGGGAGCTGCAAGAACTATTTTTCGAGTTGCATGAAACTCAAACACAGAAAAAAATAAAAAATAACAAATTTCTCATTGAATTAGAAAGGACCATTTTGTTTTCAAAGTTTTTATTCTATTTTCATAATAAAACACTGTGGCCCTGGGGGGGGAAAGTTTTTTTTTTTCCTAGTGTGGCAGTCAATGTGTTAAATACTTTTTGGAGAGTTGGGAGAGTTTTGGTGGAAACATTTGAAAATTCCTGGCCTGAGGTATAGGTATGGAAAGAAGAAAATAAAGGAGAAATAGGAAGCAGGTAGGACAGAAACAAAAGAAGAGGTTACAGAGAAAAAGGCAAATAAGCAAAAGAAAAATTTATGCCCATAACTGCCTATTTTAGGAGGGCTGAGACACACGTACTCCACGTGATCCTCCTGTCAGCCTTGTGACTGTCACCATTTTACAGATGTGGAAGTTGAGGCTGTGCAGAGACTATGGGACTTTCCCAAGAACACACAGAGGGAAGGCAACAGAGGCCAGTGTTGAAGCAAAGCCATTATCTCTATCAAATGCAATCCTTTTCCCACTCTGTCACACAACGGGGCAGGTACTCTGTTTTCTGGTCTTGTTTTCCTGAAGAATTAAGGAAACAAGCCCAGAGAACAAGCACCAAAGCACTTCTTTCTTGCCTCCTTATCCAATGAAATTTCTTTTCTAAACCTTGTCCCTACTGCACTGTCCAGGGCAGTCTGACAGAAGTGACTCCACTGTGCCTTGTGGCTTCAGGTATTAAAGTCCTCCTGCCTTGGACAGCAGGTGCTGCTGTCTGCAGCAAGGTGTAAACAGTCTTGGCCAGAGCAGCTTGGCTCCCAGGGCGCTGTTGGCGTTGGCCGGAGCAACCCACTCCCTCCTCCCCCGCCCATCCGTCTCATTGTGCAGTGTCACAACAGCCTGGGTCTCACACACACTGGGCTTTGTCCGGAGTGACACATGCCACAGGGGCCTGGAAATGTGAGCTGGGCTGCTGAGAAAACAGCATCTCCTTTCGGAAGCAGCGCACCACCATACGGCCTACACTCACAGGCCAGCTTGAGGCAGGGCTGGGGGAAAGAGGGGAGACTTGGCCCTCCCCAGGGCCTGCGCCCAGAGCTTCTGGCCGAGGAGGCATCAGAGCCCAGCCTGGCTTAGTCTGTTCAAAATGCTATGACAAAACACCAGACACTGCATGCTTATAAACAACGGAGATTTATTTCTCACAGTTCTGGAGGCCAGGAAGTCCAAGATCAAGGTGTCTGGTGATAGCCCACTTCCTGGTTCATGGACAGCTGTCTTTTTGCTGTGTCCACACATGGCTGAAGGGATGAGGGGTCTCTCTTGGGTCTTTTTCATAAGGACACTGATCCCTATTCAGGATGGCTCCACCTTCATGACCTAATCACCAAAAGGCCCTACTTCCTAATACCATCACCTTGGAGGTTAGCATTTCAACACGTCAATTTGGGGGGGATGCAAACATTCAGACCATAGCACCAATGCTATTTGTGGGTAGAAAGGAGAAGGTAGAAAGAGGATGGGGTGTGGGTGATGATCCAAAAGAATCCCAAACTTAATTGCTAATAATTATGACTACCATCTATTGAGTACTTACTGTATGCCAGACTTTCTGTTGAGCATTTACACGCTCATTCAATCTTCACAGAAACCCTGAGACAAGTACTATTATTATCTCTATTTTTCAGATGAAGACCCTGAGGCTTAAGGCATTTCCCCAAAGTCACATGAGTAAACAATGACAGAACAGAAGTTTCAGAATAGATGCTGAAGACTACAAAAGCCATCTTCAATTGAGTACTCAGACTTTCAAGTTCCAGTTGGCTCACAAAACAAACAGGCCTTCAAGAACAGGGTAGTAGAGTGAATTTAAAATCTTTTAGCCGGACACAGTGGTGTGCACCTGTAGTCCCAGTTACTTGGGAGGCTGAAGCAGGAGGATTGCTTGAGTCCAGGAGTTCTGGGCTGTACTGCGCTATGCCCATCGGGTGTCCACACTAAGTTCAGCATCAATATGGTGACCTCCTGGGAGTAGGGGACCACCAGGTTGCCTAAGGAGGGGTGAACTGGCCCAGGTTGGAAACAGAGCAGGTCAAAACTCCCATGCTGATCATAAAATCTTTTGTCTCTCCACAATTGTCCTAGGGTTGGGCATCCAAATGCAGTGGAGCTTCTCAGCAAGGCTACTAAAGAGTGAGCCACAGTTTTTATTATTAATAAACGCCTGTTGAGAGCTCTGCCTGTCACTCCACACTTCCTGAAGGCTTACAAGGCTGTCAACGGACTAACCACATTCACACCAGACAAATACAAGAAACCTGACTGGTTGGATCTTCTTTATTCCACCTCCCTTAAGGCACCAGGCCAGCATGGGCTGGTACTATGTCAGTGCTTATTTTCAAGGCTGGGCTATGGCATCCCAAATCCCCAAACCCTTTATAACTCTGCTGAAGGAAGAGGGAGTGTTTTTGGTCACTGTCCATGGGTTGCCCCTCCACATCCCACCCCACCCCACTCCCGTTCTGAGGATTACATTTCTGACTTACAGGGGAGGAGTGGAAATCAATATAGAGGAAATATCATGCGCCCTTGTTTGTCAGGAAAGAGTGCCAGTTCAGAACCACCTTCCTCAGGAGCCATTCGTCCCTTCATCCCTCAGCCTCAGAAGAGGAAGTAGGAGAGGGATTTTTCATATAACACATACAAGTGGCCTAGTTCATAGATCTCCAGCTAAATGCTATTTATGGAGAGACACAGAAATCCAGACCACCAGGATTGCCACTATGTGGCCAAAGCAGACATTGCTAATCCATCATGGTGCTCCTCTGGATCAGGATGTGGCCTCTCAAATGCTCCTTGGAGAGTGCTTTAGGCAGCCATTACCAATGAACCAGAGTACACCAGGTAAAACCTATGTTTTGAGGTGAACCAGTCTTTGGGCTCCTTCTGGGCAGGAATCCTACCTTCTGAATACATTTGTCTCCCCTCAGCACAAGCTAATGCAATAGAATCAGGATAGGCATCAGTGTTTGTTGAATGCACACATGAATGAAATAATAAATTAATATAGCTCTTCAGACAGATGTGACTAAGTCCTGTTCTACCGGGTACCACCTTCTCCCCAGGCAGTGCCCTGTCTTTGACTAAGATGCTGGAATATTCTGGATGCCAAACTTGGCTTTGCTCAAAGAGATCCTCTCTTGCTTACAACAGCTTTACAATGTTTTACTCCAATTCTAAAGCTAGGGAATCTGTATCCCAGTGTCTTACAGAGCCATTAGTGAAATAATTTCTACCTGTGCCTCCCCTGTACCTTCAACCATAAGAGTCAGAGAAGCATCCATTGAGCCTGAGCCAGAAGACCCACTGGAATGACAGATGCTGTGGTGGATTTTCTCAGCCTCTGATGACTAAGTCTTTGTTCCCAGGCCAACCTTCTCTCCTTGCCTTGTTCTTCCCTTGGGATGAGTTCTCTCCCTGGAGGTACCACATGCAAATAGTCTCCTAATAGACCTGCCCTGTCAGTTCCTCAGAGTTTCCTTGGCATGACTGAATTCCAACAGTGGACACAGCTTAAGCCCAGCCATGACCCTCTCTTTACCCCTGCATGAGGGAGACCATTTGTACTAATTTGTTATTGCTACATAACAAGCCACCCCAAAATTTAGTGACTTAAAACAGCCACCATTCCTTATTTCTCACTATCCTGCAGGCCAGCCGGGTGGTTCTGCTGCTCCGGCTTGGGCTTTGGCCAGTGTCAGCTGGACCTACTCATGTGCTTGTGGTCAACTTGTTAGATGACTGGGGATAACTGTTCTAGGACGGCCTTGGCTGGATGACTTGGCTCTCTTCAACATGCCTCTGACTTACCTCCTGCAGACTAGCCTGGGCATGGTGTCATGGTGAGGGCGAGGGTTAAAGAGGGCAAGTAGAAATGAGCAAGCGCTTTTCAGACTTCTCCTGGGGTCAAAGCAAGTTATAAGACTAAACGAAAACTCATAGTGTGGGAGAGAACTAGCAAAGGGGTGGCTACAAAGGAGAATGCAAAACTGGGGCCATTCATGCAATCAACCTACCACACCGTGGAAGAGAATGGAGATTCGTCAGTGGGGAACATCTGAAACAGGGCCTGGCTCTGACCCAGTCCCCCTCCCCTGATGAGGAAAGTTTCAAGTCAGTGACAATCATGCTTCAGATGAATGTCATGAGATCAAAGGCCTCAGTTTCATCTCTCTGGTAGTGGGTGGGCTTTGGCTTGGGTCAGACTGCCAGGATTCCCTCAAGAGCCTCAGCAGATAAAACAAGAATGAAGAACATCCCTGGAGAGTTCAAGCTTCCTTTAAAGTCCTCAATCACTTCCCTCCTGTGCCTTGACAGTACTTCCCTCGTGTCCACCGTGACACACAGTGGCTTCCCCCAGTCCTGATTTCTTAGCTCTTATACTGAACTTGGCTCACTCAAGCTGGACATCCCTCCACTTGCTTGAATTTCTACAGCAGCTGTCATCATCTGGAGGTTCCGATGCTGTGGGTGTGAAGAGCAGGAATGAGTATGCATTTTTGGTGCTTCCAGAAGCTCATTTCCTGTTTGGTTCCAGCTGCATCTCTTCAGCCAAAGTAAGTTCTCAACCTCCACCTCAACAGGAGAAACATTCAGAAAACCCAGATGATCATGTCTTTCTAAATGTTTCATTCCCTTTGCTCCCACCATGGAATAACTGAGTCCTCTTGGAGATTTGATCATTCACATAGGGTGAGACTGATTGCCCCATAAGGGTCATTGTTTGTAGCAAGATTGCAAATTGATAATCACCTTTGAGGGAGCATCTCAGTGGGAGAGATCTGAAAAAAGTAGGTCATTTAGAGCATCTCAGTGGGAGAGATCTGAAAAAAGTAGGTCATTTATGGGTTTTTTTTTTTTTTTTTTTTTTTTTTTTTTTTTTTTGGTGAGGTCCCTGCTTCAAGAATGAGCAATGGGACTTTTTAAGTCTCCTGCTACTTGGGTGGTAGTAAGGTAGAAATGAGTAAAACAAGTTGGTAGAGGTTGAATTGCATCCCTCTGGAGTTCATATGCTAAAGTCCTACCATCAGTACTTCAGAATGTGAGCTTGTTTGCAAATAGGGTCTTTGCAAATGTAATTAGTTAAGCTGAGGTTAAATACTTAAGATGAGGTTATCCTGAGGTGGGGTGGTTCCCTGGTCCAATATGATTGGTGTCTTTACAAGGGGAAATTTGGACATAGACACACAGAGGAGAAGGCCGTGTGAGCGTGAAGTCAGGACTCTAAAAGCCAAGGAACAAAGCAGAAGCTAGGCAGGGAGCATAGGACAGATTCTCCCCCCAGCCCTCCAAAGGAACAAACCTGCTCGGCACCTCACTCTCTGACTTTCAGCCTCCAGAACTGTGAGACAATAAATTTCTGTTGTTTAGGCCACTCAGTTTGTGTACTTTGTATGGAAGCCCTAGAAAACTAACACACAGGTCAAAGACAACCTTGTCTATGGGGCACAGATTATTTCTAGGAGGTCCAAAGAGTCAGGGAATTTTGAAACAGAAAGACAACTTGGAGACCAGATAGACAAGTTCTCTCCCTTGAGCCACAAACTCATTTTACAATTAAAGAAACCAAAGCCCAGAGAATTTGCTGATGGTCACTGAGCCAGCTGGAGTCAGGACTGAGATTTAACCAACTTTTGACTATCTCTTCCCCATGTCCATTTCCATACACACTTCGTTTGAGTCATTTGCTTACATATCTATCTTTCCTAACGTACCATGATGCCTTGAGAGCAGAGGCTATATGTCTGGAATTTAGCACGGGGCCTCACATATAGCAAGCCCTGAATAATATTTGTTAATATCAGTATCAGCCAGGCATGGTGGCTCACACCTGTAATCCTTGCACTATGGGAGGCCAAGATGGATCACTTGAGGCCAGGAGTTTGAGACCAGCCTGACCAACATAGCAAGACCCTGTCTCTACAGAAAATAAAAGGTTAAATTTTTTTTTTTTTTAATTTAATATTTCCAGAGTCTACCACAGGGCAATGTCTTCATGCTGACCCAAGAAATGGTGTTTTTCCAAAAGCAACTTTTGTAACAGAGAAAGAGTAGAAAGCAAGGCTCTCCATGTGTCAGGCTGTGGACAGCAACTCCCAGCAGACTGCTAGTAATCAAGCCCTGTGCACAGTTAGCCTGGGCCAAGTGGCCTCCTCCTGCTGACAGTATGGTGCTCCGTGGGGAGTAAGCCACTGCGCAATGCCGGCCAGCCACCGTGAATTCTTGACCCTCTCCTTTAGCAGCTGCAGATTTATTATCTCTTCCCCAGCTGAGGGTCCTACATGCTTCTTAAAGGCAGGGGCCTTCTAATTTATCTCCACGTCTTCCACGCTGCCTGGGGCCCAGGGTTTGTCTCATATCATGGCAGTTGCCCAATGAATGTGTGTCGGCTTGGACCAACCTCCTGTGCAGTCGTCTAGCTGTTGAGCAAAAGGAGTGGAAAATTTACAAGGTGTTAAATTGCTAAAAATATACCTTTGGGGGGAATCTCATGCCTTGTTATTTGTAATTCTTCCTTCGAAAGCTTGAACAGTGCTTAAAAGAAATCATCATCAAAATGATACTTTTCAACACGTAAAATGTCTGCCCAAGTTTAGAGAATGAAGTCTCTGTCCCTGCTCTGCAGGAAAATCCTTCATAAGGCACACGTAGGATGTACATTTTACACTGTGCTTGAATGCCCATAATAAACAAGTGCTTATAAAAGCTTAGGAGTAAAACACATTTTATACAGATAGTAAGTTCTAAAGATCATGGTTATATCAAATATAATCATGAGGTGACTTCAGTGTACTCAGACCAGAATGAATTTTGGTACTTCTATAGTCGAAATGGGTTCTGATGAACAGAATACAATTTTTTTTTAACTGAACTGATGGGAAATCAGGGTTGGTGTACACAGGCTTCATTCATGATAGTTGTTCAAGACCTGCTTAGACGGAAAAGAGGGAGTCACTGGAGTACATCTGGTCCAGGCCCAGAGCTGGCTACACAATTGTGGGGCCTAAGTACAAAGTGAAAATGTCCATCCAAGGCCATCAAGTGAGTCTTTCCTTCCCACAGCCTGTTTTCTCAACCTACGTTTGCCCCCACCCCCAGGGATTGCAACTTCTGTGGATGAGGGTGGGTGAGAGGGTCCCATCCAGTTGCCCGCCAAGTATACCATGATACTGTCAGCCCAGAGCAAGGACAGCACTGCTGTGCTCTTCCCCAGGATGCTGTGGGGTACGTGCCCAGTGGAGACCCTCCCCACACCCACTTCCAGGTTCATTCAGGAGGAATGTTGCCTCCTGCCCGCCAACCTGACCTAGTAGCCATCCCGTGTGAAGGTTGGCAGTTGTGGTGGAGCGGAGGGTGGGGCCTGGGACATCGAGGAGGAGGCAGAACCACGAATGAGCTCCCTTGTCCCATGAGATTTCATTAACAAAACACAAATTGAAAAACAAATGAAGAAATGCAAGGCAGCACAGCGGTACCTTAAACCCCAAGCAAGGCTTTCTGAGCGCGGATCCCTGTACAACTACACTGGTTGCCTGCCCATGAATCCGGCCCTGCCTGGGATGTTTGCACAGGGGCTCAGTTTCTTACACAGGCGTCAATACATGTGTTGGTCATGTGTTGAGTGTGCAATGTTTGGTTCAATGCCATATGAGAACCTAGCTGAAAGTAAATTGTAAGATCTTCGGAGAGAGGTGGTTAGGAATGCTTTTATTCTTGTTTATTTCAAAGCACTTACCACAGTGCTTTGACACAAAATGCACTAACATAAACTACATAAATCACATATGTCACAAACTGAGATTGAGAGATAAAATATTCTGCTGCACATATATTGAGTTGAAACACCATTTTAACTGCAGCCACACAGACTTCATTTCTGACCAAGAAATTCCACGCAGCCTTAGAGTCTCTCATAGAAGGGTAACTTCAAGGGACAACGTGGGAAAGGGGGTTGAAGAGGGAGGTTTCTGAGAACGATGTTCTGTGCTGGCTCAGAACTCAGCTCACATCGCTGATATATATGCATCATAAAGCAATTTAGATTCTTCAGGGAGAATTAGGTAATGATGTACACTTGGAAATTATAAGAAAAATGGAGGCACGCCTTAAATGTTGTGGCTAAAAGCTGGAAACCACAACCTCTCAGCCCCTTACTATTGAGACTGCTTAATAACAAAATCCCTTCCTGACGCTGTGAATAATTGCCTGGAAGAGGGAGCCGGAGATGAGGCCTTTCCATTCTGTGCAGTTCAAATACCTATCGGGTGCATTCACTGGCTCCCTGCTGTTTGAACTGCGCGTGCCAAATGGCTGCAGGGAGAAGTCTCCAAGCCAGTGCATGGAAATAGGCCTGCCCTGGGGAAGAACGAGGATCTCAGAGGGCTCTCTTCTCATCCGCTTACAAATACCGACGAAGCCTTTTTGCACCGCTGCCAGTTGCTATGGAGACGAGTGGGGAACACATGTAAATACTCGGCGTGCGTGAGACACGCTGAGGTCCTCCGGTGCAACGTGGTTCCTCTTTCCTTGGCTTTTCCCTTTCTGCCTCTGAGCTGCAGTTGGCCGATCATTCTGTGGTTTCAGGCCTCAGACTCGAGCGGCTCATTTTTGAGGAACTCATCTATCACGAAAGACTGGGAAACACCCCACGTGGAGGGGCGTGGGACCCGGATTTGACACAAAGTTACTCTACCTCCCCGAGCCTCCATCTTCTCATCTGTAAAATGGGGGGGAAGAAAGCCTTCTTCGTGCAGGGGAAGAAATGAGGACCAACTGGGGTGGGGAGGAGAGTGAGGACAGACATGCCAGGCTTTGCGAAGATGAAAGCACTGGGCATGTTCAGGAGTATTATTATGTAATTACTGTATACTCCCAAAGGCTTGCCAAATCGTGGTCTTCTGGCACGGGCATGTGGAAACGGGGCAGCTCGTCTTCAGGTTAGCGGTTACACAGCCTTGCTCCTCCTCAGAGTTTGGCGTGGATGTCCCCAGCTATGCACGTTGTTCCCCTGCAGGTAGGCGGAGCTTCAAGAGAAGAAACCCAAGCCTTAGGCCTGGCTCCTGGCACCTCCTTCCCAATTTATCAGGTCAGCAGAGGCCCCACCCACAGCCTTAGCTCCAAATGGGACAGAAGAGCTCAGCTGCCAATCTCTTCTGACCCTTGAAAAAATCCAGGTGTTTTCCTATCAATACACTCCCCAGGCTGACAAGCCGGCAGACCCAGCAGCAAGGACCTCCTTAAAGAGACGCAGAGGACTGGAGTCCGTGTGGCAAGCCCTGGGTTGAGTCCCCAAGGCAGCCCCTCTCCAGCTCCCGGTGTGGCTGGAGGGGCGGAGCCAAGCGAAGGGTGAGGTCCGCGCTGATTGTCTGCTGCCACCCACGCTCCGCAGAGGTCTCGGCAGAATGTTCCTTCCCGTCTCCTTGGTAACACGACACGATGCTCGGTGACGCCAGCAAACAGCGCAAAGAGATTCAGTCGGGGCTCCAGATGCGTGCTCATGATGTGTCATGGCACGGCGACTCTGGGCTCCGGCCCTCGAAGCGGCAGCCTAGCACACGTGCCTCTTAGCCACACAGTCAGTCAGTGCGGGGAGGCTGCCCTCGCTGCCCAGCCCTGCGCTCCCACCTGCGGGGCTCACGTGCCGGAAGGTGGGATGCACGTGAGCCCGGGCTGGGCGCCCGGCAGGGCAAGCATTCTCCAGTCCTGGTCCCTCGACACTCCACGCCCAGATAGCACATCTGGAAGGAGTATCTATATCTATATCTATATCTATCTATATGTAAAATTTCCATGAAGTTGAGAGATGGGAAGACTGTAGCATCTTGCAGGTTTTTGTTTTTCTTTGTGTTTGCTTTGCCAGGAAAAGGAAGAGGATTAAAAGGGGACTTTGAGCGAGGAAAGACGTGATATTGACAGTGACAAGTGGGCGGTGGCGGGCGCTGGTGGGAGCCATAATTGGCAGATATGGTATGAGCATCCACTGCAGACCAGGCGCTGCTTTAGGCACTGGGGATACAGCAGTGAACAAAATAGGTAGAAGTTCTTGACTTGGAGGACGCTGCGTTCTAGTGAGAGAGACAGACAATAAAAATTATGCATTTGACCATGCTCAGTGGCTCACGCCTGTAATCCCAGCACTTTGGGAGGCCAAGGCGGGAGGATCAGCCTGAGCAACATAGAGACACCATCTCTACAAAAAATAAAATAAAAAAAAAATAGAAAAATTAGCTGGACATGGTGGCACATGCCTTTAGTCCCAGCTACTTGGGAGGCTGAGGCAGAAGGATTGCTTGAGCCCAGGAGTTTGAGGTTGCAGTGCGTTACGACACTACTGTACTCCAGTCTGGGTGACACAGAGCAAGACTCTGTCTCAAAAAAAATTATACATTTAAGAATTACAACAAAAGTACAAATAAGTAAACTCTGTTGTGCCCCTGCATGCACGCGCGCGCACACACACACACACACACACACACACACAAAGCAGAGCAGGAGAGTAGGGAGTATAGGGGGTTTGCAACCCAAGATGGGATAACCAGGGGCGTCCTCACTGTGAAGGCAGCACCTGGGGCAAGTCTTGGCAGATGTGAGCTGTCACTGGTGTCTGGGGAAAGAACATCCCAAGACCAATTAGTAGGCCACTGTGGCTGAAGCAATGAGTGAGAGGGGGGGTGAATCTGGACCGTGACATGTCAGATCAGGGAGGGCCTTCAGAGCCACTAAGGGCTTTTGCTCTGAGTTAAATCAGGAGCCACTGGAGGGTCTTACATGAGGTGACATGATTGGACTTCTCTTTGGGGATCATTTTGGTTGGCCACTGCATGGAGAACAGATTAGGGTGGAGGGTGTGTTAAATCTGAGCCTGAAGTCTGCTCTCACTGTCAGAAAGGGGAATTGGAGAGTTTTAGAGTCCCAGAGTACCACCAAAACTTTCTCCTAATGATCAGAAGGACTGAGAGAAACCGGAAATGGGATACTTTGGGTGTGATTCAATGTTAACACCACCTAAAATCATCTTAGCTATCACCTGTGGTTCATCTCCCACTGCTTGGAAAATGTGGTCTAGCAGTGGTCCCCAACCCTTTTGGCACCTGGGACTATTTTCATGGAAGACAGTTTTTCCACTGGGGATCAGGGAGGATGGTTTTGAGATGATTCAAGTGCATTACATTTATTATGCACTTTATTTCTATTATTATTACATTGTAATATATAATGAAATAATTATACAACTCACCATAGGTTGGGGACCCCTGGTAGAGAGAAGCCAAATGGTCACAACACAGGAGCGTATAATTTATTCAGCCCATGGAGGTTCTCTGCAGGCAGCTGCTATTCAGATATGACTTGAGAGACCCTAAGCCTGACCCTCCTTAACTCCATTCGAATTTTAGCTTGTACTAAAATTCAAAATGTAAAATGTTTTATTCAAATGCAGTGGAGTCACCAAGTGATTCACACACTCTCAGATGTGCAAAAATATGCAACTCCTCTGTTTTCTGTAACTGATCAATATTCCCTGTGCTCCCTCAACCCTGTGGAGAATGGGGGAAAAGACTGGACGTACACTGTCAGTCAGCGTATCTTGGTTTCTGCCAATATCCTCTGGTCCCCCAATGATAGCACCTGCATCTGTGGTTGGTGGAAGAGGTGTTGTTATGTGACGATGGCTGTGAGAATGAACATGGTGACCTCTGGTCTTGGTGGGCTCCCCTCCTGGGTGTCTAGGTCAGTTTAGGTCCTGTGCTAGTGTTCCCCTGAGGTGACCCTGGGCTAGTCTGTCGACTGGCATGCAATGGCGTCCATGGCTATGGAACATTGCCATTGCCATTGCCCCTAGAAATCAAAATACTTGATCTCAGTGGCTTCCACTTCCACCCTCTGCATTTCCAGCCGTCCTTCTTGAACCTCCTTGACCTTCACCAAGGCCCACAGAAACACAGGGATATGTCGCATTGCTCTCCAAGAAGGTCCCCCTGTCTGCTAATGCTGTGTATCTCACTCAAGTTGTGTTAGATCAGTGCCAGGACAAATGTGGGGCTTCTCCTAGGTGCTTTCAGTCTCCTCTAGATCGTGTGTAGGAAAGTAGTCACTCACTCCAATATTCTCAGTTCCCCAATACCTTTCTAAATGCTTCTATAGTTCCCTACCCAACAAGGCTTGGCCTTGAGGAAGAGGGGAAGCAAGACCCTGATATTCAAAGGTCTTGCTCAGCTACCATCTCTCTTCTCATTCCCTTTCTCCCTTGAATAGGAAGGAGTGAACTTGCCCTTTTTCGCCCTTCCTTCGTGGTAAGAATTTTCCCCTTAAAATATCATTTCCCTTGCTATAATGCGCCTGCCCTGCCCACTTCGCCAAGGCAGTGATGGTTGTGTCAAATGTGCCCTCAGGGAAACAGACAGGGAGGCAGAATTAGGAATGTACGAGGCTTATTGGCTATCTTAGTTTGGGCTGCTGTAACAGAATACTGTAGACTGGGTAGCTTAAACAACAGAAGTTTATTTCTCCCAGCTCTGGAGGCTGAAAGTCCGAGATCAGAATGCCAGCATGGCTGGGCTGCAGATTCCATCTCCTTATTGTATCCTCTCATGGTGGAAAGAGTGAGAGCTCCCTGGGGTCCTTCTTATAAAGGCAATAATCCCATTCCATGGGGATCCACCCTCATGACCTAATCACCTCCCAATCCCTCACCTCCAAACACCATCGCCTTGGGGGCTAGGATTCTAGCATATGAATTTAGGAGGGACACAAGCATTCAATCTATTGCACTGGGGAATAACACTAGTGAAGATAAAATGGGGAGGAAACAGGATGGAACAGAGAGAGTGTCAGACCACAGAGCAGGCCTGAGGTTTTGGCCAATTTGATGGGGAATTCCAGAGCAAAGATTGCTCAGTTGAGAAGCTCCATGTTGAAAAGACATGACCACACCCTAGAACCCCCTCTGTGCTCAGCCACTGTTTGAGGGTGCTCGGAAAGAGAATGGCCTCAGCCTAAAAGGTGAGGAGATGCTAAGGTGCTACCAGATGGAGGCTGGTAGCTGACTATCCCCCCTGCATCAGGACAGCGAGTTCTTCCACAGAGAGATTCAGATGGGTGTCCCCAATACTGTCACAGTGGTGGCTCATGGAGGTCGCTGGAGAATGATTGAGAGTGGGCAGTAATGAAAATCATATCTGTTTAATATTTTCTAAGTTTTCTACACATTATTCAAGTTCTTAAAGTCATCACTGAACATAACCTTAGCCCACATCCTCTTCACTGCAGGTTAGGTTTATCCACTGTGACCACAGCTCAGAGCAAGTAATGCAGATTTGACTTTTCTTAAACCTTTCCCAAGAACATCTTCACAGCACGATGCTTGATGGCCGTCAGCATGGCCCTCGCAGAGATTTCTGCTTTCTGTAAAACCCCAAATGTCCATTTTAATTTAATGCTTGAAGCCAGCAAGTGCCCAGCAGTTAATCTAAACCCAAGTTTTTACCAAGACAGCACTCTGTGTGCTGCCAGGGAAATGTCAGTGGTCTGTTGATAGCTAACTAACAGTGCAAAATCTCTAGCAAAGAAACCTCCAGTGAGTCAGAAGCCAATCACCCAACTGTCTGTTCACCAGGTTTCCTTCCTGTGAGTCACTTTACGAGGCTCAACTTCTTCTTTCTCGGTTTCCAGCCCTTCTCTGGCTTAATCAATGGCAGTTAAAGCCAATATTATAATTCTTGGACATATCCATAGATGTGCGTGGTCCTCTCTCCTGGACAGCCCTTGAATGAAAGTGGTAGACAGGAGATACAAAGTGCTGAGAAAGGAGGTCTGTGAAGGTATGGAGAAACAAAAATGACTGGAGGTCTAGAAACTTCTTCCTGCCTCAGGAGTTAAAACACTGTTTAGTCATAATTTATCAGAAAGGTGGCCAGTTTCCTGGGAGTAGTGTTGCCAGACAAAATGCAGGAATCTCAGTGAAATTTGACCTTCAAATAATAAATACTTTTAGTACAATAATGTCCAGTGCAATATTTCAGACATATTCATATTAAAATTTTTTCTTTGTTTATCTGAAATTCAGTTTAACTAGGTATTCTATATTTTTATTTGCTAAATCTGGTAACCCTACCTGGGAGATATTTTAATTTCAGTCTCATCCCCTTTGTTGAGGAGTGTGACAAGCTACCATATTGAGTAGGAAATAAGATAGAACCATCTTCTCTTTTCTAGTAGAAAGTTCCAGGTTATTTGGACATGAGATAGTTCCTCCTGGGGAAGCCTCTGCCTTACCAGTTCTGCTCAGCACTGAGTACTTCAAACTGACCATTGCTTCAAACCCACCAGCAGATCACTGAGAGTGGACGTGTTGTCCTTGCCTTGGTATTTTCCATAACTAAAAGCTTGGATCCCACAAGCCTAATGAACCTCAACCTTGCTTTAATCCCTGCTGTGCTTGTCCTGTCAGTAGGACTGATCTTTTGCCTTAGTTTCTGCCTATACCTGAGGTCCTGAACTCTAGGTTGGCTATTCAGTTGTGGTCTTGACATCCTGCCTAGACCTCACCATTTCCCTCTGTTCAGCGATTCCCTTAGCCCATGCCTAGGGTGTGTCTCTAAGCCAAACACATCACCTGGAACCACAATGCTGACCCCAAGCCTCACCATCTTCTAGAACAGAGGTTGCCAAATCTTTTCTACAAAGGGCCAGATAGAGTACATTTTTAGCTTTGCAAACCCTGTGGTGTCTGTCACAACTACTCAATTCTGCCATTGTAGTATATGTTCCAATAAAGCTTTATTTACAAAAATAAGGCCGTTACAGGTCATGGGTTGTTTGGCCCAAGAGCAATAGTTTGCTGACCCCTGTTCTAAAGGATCCTGTGATCTTTCTCTTTTTGCCAAAAAGCTTCCACTTAGATAATAGATGCTGGCCTATTAGCTCATGGGAGCCATCTATTTTTTACTTGACATGATTTCGATGGCTTCTCCGTGCTCCTATCAGGGGCCAGTCCTGTTTTACAGTCTTGGCACCCCAGTGTTGGGCTTGGCAGTTCCCAGGTTTCTCCTCTTCCCCTCCACCTGCCTTTGAGGTCTTGGCATGGCTTGAAGATGAACATGCTAGAATAAGGCAACTCCTGCTTTTGTTTCCACACTATAGCTAGGATCCACCCCCTTTCTTTCCATAAGCACTACCTTAGTTTGAGACATAGTTGCCAATGCTTTGAACTGATTCCATCTCCTCTTTGGACTTCTTCCTGAGGTACCTTCATCTGCCTATCACTGCTGATGTGATGTCCCTTTCATACTAAGTAAGTGAGACTACCCACCAGTGCTAGGAATGGTTTGCATTATGACAGCTATGGATTTAGAGAAGCCCCTTCTCTCTCAGATGTTGAAAGAAAAAACCTTGCAGAACCAGGCAAAGGCAGATGGCACGTGGTTTCAGGGATACACATGAAGTGCTTTAGTGTGAAGAATAGTCAACATTATGAATTGTATCAATGCTGTTATTAAAAGTCATTATCAGAACAACCTTGCTAGGGTGTGAAAATGCAAAGCAGACTTCACAAGTGCCTAAATACATGTATGAATACATCCACTTAGTCACAAGGACAGGACTCTGAAACCTAATGAATGAATTTCCAAAATAAAATTTTAAATTAGAAAAGGAAAACCATTTTGAAAACAGATCCACACAAATAACATTTTAAAATAAATGTCGATTGACACTGGCTGCTGCTCTGGGTCAGTTTGACCACTTTGTTGTACACATCCTTTTATGGGATAAATATTTCTCTCAAAAGTTAAGTGAAATTGAAGGTTTTGTAAGCCACATCCTATGTTAAATAGAGAGAGCTCATTTTTTTTTTTTATTTTGCAGACTTCCTTCCCTCATTTTTAAAAATGTGTTTTCTATTTATTTTCTTTCATTGTGACAGATTTTCAATGGCCATTACATCTCTAAATTGAAACCCTATGCTTTCTTTCCTAAGAATATTCTTTGAATTACCTGAATTCCTTCAAACCAGTCAACTATTATAATTTAATTTTGATGACTTTGGGAAGAATCTAAAACCATCAGGTCCTTACATTACTGCCGTTTTGTGGTTTGAGTGTAGCTAGTCGCATTAGACAGGTGCTGAGCACATATGAATTGAGGTAAATGGTTATGTAATAATTGTGATCAATGGTCAAAACTTCATTAATTAACTTTCTAACAAGTGTATTTGGTATAATTGTTAAACAATAGACTGCACATATTTAAAGCATAAATTTGATAAATTTTGACATGTGTATAAACCTGTGAAACCATCACCACCATCAAGATAATGAACAAATCCATGATCCCCAGAAGTTTCCTCATGCCCCTTGGCACTCCTTCCGTCTCATGCCTTCCCATCTGTCCCCTACTCCCATCCCCATGCAACCATTGATCTGCTCTCTGTCACTATAGAGCAGTTTTTCTAGAATTTTATATAAATGGAATCATATACTATGTGCTCTTTTTTGTCTGGCTTCTCTTGTTCAGCAAAATTATTTTCATATTCCTTCATGTTAAAGTGTGCATCAATAAATTCATCCCTTTTTATTGATGAGTAATTGTCCAGTTTATTTGATAACTGTTTAATTGCAGTTTATCCATTTACTTGCTGATGGACATTTGGGCTGTTTTCGGTTTGGAGCTGCTATCTGAACATTCATAAATAGGTCTTCATATGGTTATATGCTTTTGTTTGTCTTAGGTAAATTTCCTAGGAAGAGAATGCCTGGGTCATGGTTCTCTTAGGTAAATACCTAGGAATAGAATGACTGGTTCATGCATTAGGTGTATGTTTAACTTTTTAAAACACAGCTGAACTGTTTTCCAAAGTGTTTGTACTTTTTACACTCCCACCAGCCATGCATGAGAGTTACAGTTCTATGTCCTCATTAACACTCAATACTGTCAGTCTTTTTAAATTTCAGCCATTCTGATATGTGTGTGGTGATATTTCGTTATTTAATTTGTATTGCCCTAGTGACTAATGATGCTGAGAACATTTTCGTGTGCTTATTTGATATCTGGTATTTTCTTTGGTGAAATATCTGCTCAAATATAAAATTTTTAAAATTGGGTTCTTTATTTTCTTGAGTTTTGAGAATTCTTTATATATTCTGGATCCAAATCTGATCATAAATATATAATTTGCAAATATTTTCTCACAGTCTGTAGCTTATCTTGCCATCATCTTAACAAGGCTTTTCATAAAGAAAAAAATTTTTATTTTTGATGAAGTCTAAATTTTAAATTTTTTCTTTAACAGATAGTGCTTTTGGGTATCATGTTTAAGAATTCTTTGCCTAGTTTTAGATCTTGAAGATTTTCTCTTTTTTTTCTTTAAGTTTTATAGGTTTATGTTTTTATATTTAAATCTACAATCCATTTTCAATTAATTACAATATAAGCCGTGAGACTTAATTGAGGTTTGTTTTTTATTTTTCACTTATGAATGTCCAATTGCTCCTGTTTTTTGAAAAGACTGTCTTTTCTCTGTTGGATTGTTTTTGAACTTTTGTCAAAAATGACTTGGTGGCGGGGCACAGTGGCTTATACCTGTAATTCCAGCACTCTGGGAGGCTGAGTTGGGAGGATTGCTTGAGCTCAGGAGTTTGAGACCAGCCTGAGTAAGAGCCAGACCTCTACCAAAAACAGAAAAAATTAGCTGGGTATGGTAGTACATACCTTCAGTCCCGGCTACTCAGGAGGCTGAGGCAGGAGAATCACTCGAGGTCAGGAGTTCAAGGCCAGCCTGAGTAAGAGTGAGACCACATCTCTACTAAACACAGAAAAAATTAGCCGGGTGTGGTGTCACGCACCTGTAATCCCAGCTACTCAGGAGGCTGAGGCAGGGGGATCACTTGAGCCCAGGAATTGAGGTTGCTGTGAGCTAGGCTGATGCCAGTGCACTCTAGCTTAGGTGACAGAGCAAGACTCTGTCTCAAAAAGAAAAAAAAATGGGCATATCTGTGTAGGTCTGTCCACGGGCTGTGTGTTCTGTTTGTTTGATCTGTGTGTCTGTACCTTCACCAATCATACAGTCTTGATTACTGTAGACATGTAAGTCTTGAAATGGGGCAGAATGATTCCTGCCACTTATTTTTCTTCTTAAAAATTGTTTTATTTTAGTTTTTTTGCCTTTTCATATAAATTTTGGAAGAATTTTGTCTATATTTACAACAATCTTGCTGAGATTTTGATAGGAATTGTGTATGGCAGTTTGGGGGAGAATAGACATCTTTACCATGTTGAGTTTTCCAATCCATAAACGTGATATGTCTGTCCATTTATTTAAGTTTTCTTTGATTTCTTTCATTAGGCTTTTGTAGTTTTCAACAGATACTTCCTGCATGTGTTTTGTTAGATTTACACCTAAGTACTTCATTTTTTTTGAGCATTTGTAAATGATATTGTACTTTTAATTTTGGCAGTCACATGTTCATTGCTAGAATACAGAGATAAAATGTCTTTTCTGTATTTATCCTGTATCCTTGACCTTATTGAACTAACCTATAGGAAGCTTTTGTAGATTCCTTGGCATTTTCTTCAGAGACATTCATGTCATCAGCAAATAAGGACAATTTTGTTTCTTCGTTTTCAATATGTATGCCTTTAGATATTTCTTTTTCTTGCCTTAATGCATTGTCTAAAACTTGCAGTACCATGTTGACTAAGGAAGGTGTTGAATAAAGGTGGACATCCTTGCCTTGTTCCCAATTTTACAGGTAAAGCACTCAGTCTTTCACCATTAAGTATAATGTAAGCTGTAGGTTTTTTGTAAGTTGAACAAGTTTCCCCCTATTGTCTCCAATATATTTATATTAATTTATGGAGCAACACCCTATTCCTATTTTTATGAGAGTTTTTAAAATCATGAATGGGTGTTAAATTTTGTCAAATAATTTTTTGCATTTTGATATGATCATGTTTTTTTTTTTTTCTCTTTTGCCTGTTAATGCTGTAGATTCCATGGACCGATTTTTAAATACTGAAAAAGGTTTGCATCCTTGGAATAAATCCCATATGGTCTGGTGTATAATTCTTTTTATATACTGTTAAATTTTATTTGATAATATTTTGTTAAGGGTTTTTGTATTTATATACATGGGGGATAGTGGTCTGTAGCTTCTTTTTTTGTACTGTCTTTGTCTGGTTTTTGTATCAGGGTAACAGTAGCTTCAGAAAATGAATTGGAAAGTATCTTCCACCCCTCCTCATTTAACAACTTCATAATCACTCCCCAAGAAGATTCTTTGTATGATAACTGTTGTTCAGATGTGGGATCATCCCTGGAAGTGGTAGTGTACTTCAATAGCAGATTCTAGATGAGATTCTAGATGACTAGGAAATACAAGAAGATATTTCTATTATGACACAAAATTGCTCCACAGTGTAACACCAGCCCCTCTGCCCTTCCCAAGTGGACTGGCCACTGGCTGTTATATTACTTACAGTGCTTAGTGGGCTCTTTGCTCATTTTTTCCAACTACAGAGCTTATGAGCCTAACCCTGTTCTAACTACTTCTACTTGGTTTTCACAGTTAGAGGTACAACTGTGTACTGATTGAACTCTGGGATCAGATAAATTCAAATTTGAATTTTATGACTGGTTTTACTCCCATTCTTGTGCCTGGAGATGGGCTAGACCCTGTGAACAAGCTGGGCTGTAGAGCTCTCACTGAGAGCTAAAAGAAGGCACTAAAATAAGGAAAAACAGAGTCGTAGTGAATAGCAAATCTAGAGGGGCCACAGGAGGGCTGGAGACTGAGGCTGTAGAACCAGGTGGGAATGGAACGCAGATGGAAGCAGGTGGAAGACCTGATCCCATCGCACAAGCATCGGAGGATGCTGCTTGATTGGATCTACGGGCAGGTAGGAGTAAAGATGTGGTTTGAGCTGGTGGGACGGTTTTAAGGAACAGGAATAGGGCAGAAGCAAAGGTACACTTAGAGATCATCTTTCTACTCTAACACAGGAAAGCTTTAGTTTGTCTTTCTTATCCTGGTTGACCCAAGAATAAGCTTGGTGGTTCCATGGAAGGGATATATACACTTTCAGTTGATCTAAAATCAAGCCAGATTGCCACAGCCATATAATCAAGTCAGATTTAGATGAAGTTTCTGAAGAGTCCTTTGTCACACTTAGGACTCTGACCATGTGAAGTCAGACTGGGAACAACAGGGAAGGCAACAAGGGTTTATGGGTCTCTGTAAAGTATGATTACTCACCTCACCAGGCAGAACCATAATTCTAAGTTTCCAAAGAGTAGGAAGAGGTCATGTATCTGGGTTGCCAGAGAAGAAGATGCGTGGTTTGGGTCCTATTAAGAAAAACTGAGAAATTCTAGGGCTGTGGTATAGACTTCATTCTCTCAGTCCAGGAAAGCAACGTACAAAGGGCAAGCTTCAACCCACATTGCTTCCTTCGGACCTCTGTAACATCATCCCTCTCAAGGAGATGACATGATCCACTTCTCTCCAAACAAGTGGCCAATAGAGAGCTTCAGACCATTCTCTCGGGAACAAGGTCACAAAGACCTCTCCGGACATTATACCAGATTATGGAAAGGGGCAGGGCAAGGAGAGAACAGCTGCTGGGGAGACAACCAGTACTGCCTGTTGCTGGGGTAACTGGGCGGCCTCTTTGATTTATTTCCCTCGTGGAAGCAAAGCCACATCATTAGAAAGGCATTTTAGGAGATGTGATCTGCCTGCATGAGCTCATGGATATTATTGATGTCCTAGCTCAGGAGCAAGCAATTCCATTTTAAAATTCTGCTGTGACTATCTAAAAAACATTTCCTAAGTTACATATAAAAGCAAGTCATTTTAAAAAAAAATGCAACTTGCTTTTATTTCTATGTTTAGCCTACACTTCATCAAACCTCACCCTCTGGGCCAGCAGCCCACAAATATCTCATAGCACTTACTAAAGTGTGTAATGATTTGATGGATTTGTTTATTTCTCTGCCTCTCCGACTACCTTTACTGTAAGACTCGTCTGTCTTGTTCACTGTTTCTGTCTGAAGCACGCAGCACCCAACCTGGGCCACGGTCGTCATTCAATACGAAGGTGTTGAATGAGTAAAGGAATGAAAGAAAATCCCAGATCGGTAAGTTGTGAGGCAGATCATTAGACCAGAAAAGACACCGAGCACTATCAGTGTCTTCACCAAACTTTTGTCGAGCCCAGATTGTTTTTAATGCTTGCCTCCGTGTGTCCTGCCAGGACGGGTCCCTGATGCCCGGGAGCACTGAAGACAGGGGCCCAAAAGGCACCATTTTCACTGATTTCCATCACCGTGTGCATGTGGAATTTGGCCAAGGCAAAATAAATCGGTTGCTATCTTTGCAGCTACAAGATGCAGAGAATGAATTGTAATTCATTTGCACTCTAGGATCTTGGTTGAAGGTAAGAGAAAGGGAGTTTTGCTTTTCCAACTCGCTGGGGATCTCAAACTCCTCATTTTTTATTGCGGTGTGCCAAGCCCCAGAGACAACTTGAAAGGAGCCCCATCCCAAAACAGATGAACGCTGTCTGTGTAAACGCTGCCCCAGCTTCCAGATGTGGGATCCGTGGACCATTGTCCCTCCCAGATGGAAAAGCAAAGAGCAGAGTCTGTGGTGAGTGCGAGAGGAGGAAAGAATGGGAGGGCTTCAGACAGGAACCACCAGCTGAGGCTATGAAAGACATAGGTGTGTCTGTTCACTGCTCCTTCACCACAAAGGGAAGGGGAGAAGGAAAAAAGCATCAAGCCAGGGTGGGAGGGAGTGGGTCTGGAAGAATCCTTTCAAAGAATGACACCTAAGGTGGGGAAGCAATGGCGCACCTGGACGCACGTGAGCTGGAGCACTGGGGAGTAAATACCAACGCTGCTGCTATTGTTTCTCCAACTTCTCTCCTCTTCCGTGGGTGCTTTTCATGGCTGGGATTTCCATAAAAGTCCCGGGGAGCCCGAGTGGTGACAGAAAAGCTGAGGAAGGGAGAACACTGGGAGGTATTTCAAGAGCTTCTTCCCCCACACTCCTCTTTGTTTCCCCTTGCGATCCGGTTCTAGGAATACAGCTCAACGGTGGACATAGATTCGATTGCCACCTTCCAGGGCCCAGCCTGCCATTCCTTCTCTGCTCAAACTGTAAAATCCTGCATGGTTTTTATTAACGTTCTAGCAGGGGCCTTTCTCATTTGATGATTCATTATAAGGGGAATGGAAAAGGTTATGAGAGATTTTCAGCTAATGGGTAAAATGTGTGGGGCAGCTCCTATCCAGGGAGCTGCTGCCTCGGAGGCCACCTTCCCCCAGCCTGCAGTCAGCGCCTTGATGTCAAAAGGACATCGTGCTCGCCCAGAGACTAAGCTCTGGGCTGGACTAGCAGGAAAAGGCCACGGGTGGTTGGAGAACTGGCACGACCACGGAGAAGCTTGCCTTCCAGGTCACTAGTTCAAATCCCAACTGAGCTGAGGACAGGGAGAGGAGGGGATGTTCATCCAGGGTGTTGGCGCATTTCCTGCACAGAATGGTTGGTCTCCAGGGCATGGTGTTGCCTCATTTATCCCCACACCTGTAACGAATCAGCCATGTGGCACACCTCGAAAGGGGGCCAGCTCCTCCATGACTGGGATATCCCCTCCTGCAGCGGAAGCAGGATTGAGGGCAGGGCTGGTCTCAGAGGGCCATCCCCAGGGTGACGTCTCTTTCTGTCTATATCCTCTCCCAAGGTGATCTCATCCAGTCCCAAGGCTTTAAACACCAACACCCAAATTTATATCTTCAGTCCTGACTTCTCTTTTTCAATTCCAGCCTCGTTATCTCCAACTGCCTCCTTGTCATCTCCATTTGGATATCTAACAGACATCTCAAGCTAAACATGTGCAGACAGCATTCTGGATCATTCCACCCACACCTTTTCTACCCACATCCTTTGTTGACAAACTCTATTCTTCCATTTGCTCAGGCCAAAAGCCTTGGCTCTTCCTTTGGTCTCAGAACCCACATCCAAACGGTGTCTTGTTTGTCTCTGCCATGAGACATATCCAGTTCCAGCATTTGCACTGCTGTCCCCTGGGCCCAATCACTGTCATCTCTCACCTGTGTCACTGTAATGACTTCCCAGCCTGTCTTGCTTCTGCCCCTACACGTCTTCTGTTTATTCGCACCCAGCAGCTTCAATGACTCTTCAAATTTAAGTCAGATCATGTCACTCTTTCCATTCAAAACTCCAGCGCCTCCCATCTTACTCAGAGGAGAAGCCAAAGCCCTTACAATGGCCTGGGAGGCTCTAGTCATCTGCCCTGGCCCTCACCTCTCTTACCCTTGCCTCTGTGTACCCCTCCTGCCACACTGGCCTCTTGGCTGTCGCTCAGACACAGAAGCATGTTCCCCTCTCAGGTTCCCTCGGCATGGAGCACTCCACCCCCAAATACTCAACATGGTCGCTCCTTTTCCTTCGTGTCTCTCAGCTTTGGGTGTGACCTTCCCCGATCGTCCTCCATACCACAGCCAAATCTTACCCTGTACCTGCCACCCCTCACCTCCAGCGTGAGAATTCTCCGTGACATTTCGTTGTTCGTTTGTGTATGTTTTATGCTTTTATGTGATGGTCAGTCAGGTGCAGCCATAAGAGGAGACACAGGAGAGGTTCAGGAAAACAAATATCCTAGAAACAGGAGGCAGACATTCCATGCAGGGACGCCTGGGGAAAGCACCGGGGCGGTCGGGAGGCCAAAGACAGGAGCAAGGGAAAAGCACAAGGCCAGAGCCTTTGCTGAACCACAGAAGTGGCGCCTGGTTGGGGATGATTAAGGCAGAGGGATATTGCCTTGTGAGGGGCACAGCCCCATAGCAGAGGTCTGGCTCTGGGTTGGTTGGTTTGCATATCAAAGGCATTCTTTGGACTAGGCCCTTTGCTATCTCTAAGAATTGGCTAGCCCTAGGAGGGACAGTCTCTCTCCCCAGCCAGAAAAGTTTTTTAAGATGGTCAAAACATCATAATGTACAGAAAATTTTAAAAAATATTTACTTTACAGTGTATTTTCCATCTCTACTAGAAATAAGTTCCATGAGAACGGGGACTTTATGTCTTTTTTTCACTGCTTAATCTGCAGTGCCTAGAATAATGCCTGAGATATTATAGCTGCTTAATAAATATTTGTCAAGTGAATGAATGAGTGAATGAATGAATTTCTAATCCCCTCCTACCCTCTGATCCCAGGGTCACCATTGTTATCAGATCCACCATTTTAATTGCATTAACAATAAAGGGAGAGGTTGATGGTTTTATTTGAAGGTAGAATTTTTTAGTGACCTTATAAGGAAGATATTAAACTTTTTAAGAAAAGAAATTCATTGAAATCCATTAAATTTTTTTTCCATTTGACTGACTCATTTTACGAGAACAACAAGTTCACATGCAGCAGAGAATTTGGATGAGGCAGGGGTGTTAGAAGCAGAGAGAGAGAAACATTTTACCCTTTATTTAAATAAGGATCACTCCCTCCCATTTTATTTTTTTAGATAAATCTTTTTTTCTTCTCTTTTTTAAAGCAGAGAATACATACAGAAAAGTGCACGAATCTTAAGTGAATTAGTGATGAATTATTGCAAAGTAAACAGACCCATGCACACACCACCCAGATCAAGAAATAGAACATTACCAACACCCAGAGACCTCCCTGCACTCCTCCCCACCACTACCATCTTTTTCCTCTTTAAAGGGACCACTATCATGACTTGTAGCACCAGAGATTAACTTTGCTTGGTTTTGAACTTCACACAAATGAAATCAGGTGGTACATATTCTTCTGGAACTGGCTTCTTCAGTTCCACATTACATTTGTGAGATTCATCAATGTTGTGTGCAGCAATGGTTAGTTTATTTTCCTTTTGTACAGTCTTCCATTGTATGACTGTAACATACTGTATTTGTTCTATTCTGGATGGACTTTTGGGTTGTTTCTATCTGAAACTATTATAAATAATGCTGCAATGAATAATTTTGTGCATATCTTGAATGAACAGAAGCTTTCATTTCTGCCAGATACATACCAGGAATAGATTTGACAGGTTTTGTACAGACTACATTTAGGTTTAATATTAATAGATATGCCAAACTTTTCCCTAAATGGTTGTTTTATCTGAAGTTTTCACCAGCAGTGTTTGAGTGTTCCAGTTGCTCTGCAACCTCGCCAACGCTTGGTATTGTCTGCCATTTTACTTTCATTCTCGTGGGTATTTAGTGATACTGCAATGTGACTTTCGTTTACATTTTCCTGATGACTAGTGAGATGGAGCACCTTTTCATGTGTTCACTGCCCACTCTATTTTTATGAGGTGCCTATTCAGATTGTTTGCCCATATATTTTTAATGGGGCTGTCTGTCTTTTCTTTTGTAAGAGTTCTTTATATATTCTGAATGTGATTCCTTTATCAGATATAGGTATTGTGACTATCTCTTCTCACTCTATAACATCCTTTTTATTCATCTTCTCAGTGGTATCTTTTGATGAACCAAAGTTTTTAATTTTTATGAAATTTATTTATAAATATTCTTTTTGTGATTAGTACTTTTTGTGTCCTATTTAATAGTAGTTGCCTACCCCAAGATCAAGAAGCTATTCTCCTCTGTTATCTTCTAGAAGCTTTCATATTTAAACCTACAGACCACATAGAGTTGAATTTATATATATTTGCTCTCGTGTGAGGCAGAGGTTGAGTTTTATTCTTATTTTTCCGTTCATTTAACCCACCACTATTTATTGATAAGATTGTCTTTTCCCTCTACTCTGAGGTGCCACCTCTTTCATAAATTAAGTGCTTATATGTACATGAGTGTGTCCTGGGCTATTTTGCTCCATCAGTTTCTTTGTCTGTTGTGCCAATGCCACACGGCCTTAATTTCTGTGGCTTTACGATACATCTTGATATTGGGTCAAGTAAGTCCTCCAACTTTGCTGTTCCTTGAGATGGTCTTAGCTATCCTTGGCTCTTTGTATCATTCTCTTACTCTTATACAGAATAGAAGGCATCATTAAAAGTCAAATGTCTTCCCATTTGGTGTGCCCTCACATCCTCCAGGCCACCAGCAATGGCTTGATGTCACCAAGTCGCACCCACACTTCATTCTACCAGTTGCTTGTAGTGCAGCCCTCTCTGCCTGGTCCATCCCCATTTTTTCTCATCCTTCCTCCTTTACTGCCAAAGGGTACTTTGCTGTGTGCAGCAGATCCGTGCAGTACAATGTCCTGCAAGTTTCTGCTACTGATACTACTACCTCTATTGTTTCTACTTGTAAATAAAGTGTGTTGTGTTCTGATGACTCTGTGCTGAGTGCTTTGCACACATTACCTTATTTAATCCTCACTACCACCTAGCAAGTAGGTACCCTTTTCCGCCCCTTGAGGATGTACACCATCCTCTCAAAGATCCTCATTTCCCCACTCATTTTTTCCTTCTCCATTAGCTTCAATGTTTGCATAGAACAGAGCTTTTCTGAGTTAGAAGGGACCTGAGAGACATTTGCTTTGACAAATGAGGAGATGAGGCCCAGAGGGGGAAGCCATTTACCCAGGGCCTCCTCGGCTAGTGAATGGCAGAAAATGGATTAGAACTCAGGTCTCTTGACTCCAGGCCACTGTCCTTCTCCCACACACACGTCCCGGGAGCAGCACCCAGCACAGACTGGTCTCCGGCTGTTCAACCTACTTCCTCCCTGTTTCCATCTAAATTATTCAAAGACTTGTCTATGATGTTAGCTATTTCCACTTCCTCATCTCCCTTTGTCTCTCTGACCCACTCCAGTCTTACTTCCTCACTGAAACTGTTCTCATCGAGACCACCCACGCCTTCCGTGCCGCCCAGCCCTGTGGTCTCCTCTCTCTCTTACCTTCCTCGCCCTCTCAGCTCACTGCGACATGCATGTCACTTCCATCTCTCTCGGAACACGGTCCCTTCCCTTTGTCTCTATCACTACACCCCCGCGGGTCTTCTTCCACCTCATCGACTATTCTTTCTCCAGTACCCTCTGCTGGACCCACCTCCCGCCTCCTGGACATTAGATGTAAGAATTCCCCAGATTTGGCCTTGATCCATATTTCTACCAACACTCTCTCTCTCAGTAACTCACCAGTCCCCTGTTGCCCTGCAGGAAGCCACCTCATGGTGTGATGTTTTATTCAGGTCTGAAAGTGGAAGAGCGATCCAGAGCTGATGGAGCACTGTCCAGGGAAGAGAGAGAAAAAGCATGATGCTGTGTAGTGTTTGTGGGCCAGTGCCATATCTATTAGACATATCAAAATGAACTTGACTAAGCAGAACTCTTGACTTCTTCCTCCCAGCCAAAGGGATTCCCTCTTCCCACATAGCCTTTCTCATTTCAGAAAATGGCACCCTTGTCTCCATTGCTCACACTTAGGGAAACCATCAACTCAGGCACAAGCCACTGAAGCAGCCTATGAGCTGGTCTCCTCACTGCCATTCTTGCTTCCTTTTGATGTATTCTTCACACAGCAAGAGTGACCTTTTAGAGGGAGTGCAGAAATGCTCTTCTCCCCAGCTCCGGGGCTCTGTCCTACCATGTAGTGGTCAAATCAAATCACCCCCGGGAAAACCTTCCCCAGCTCCCCTCTGGAAAGAGTCTCCCTTCTCTGACACTCTTCATTGCCCCGTTTTATTTCATCCTCAGTACTTTCCACTCTCTGAAATTGTCTTGTTATGGATGTGTGATATACCCCGTCTGTCTCCTCAACTATAATGTAAGCTGCATTTAGATACAGAGAGTCTGTTATCTTCCTCCCTGTATCCACAGCACCTCGTATAGTCCTGGGTACATAGGAGGGCTCCATGAACATTTATTGAATGAGTGAGTGACAAAATGAACCACAGGTGAACAGAGGGGTTACCTGTATGGAAGGAATGCACCTGTTTGCCTGACTTTTCATCCGGTTAGGTCTTTCTACAGCTAAAAATTCTTTGAGAGCAGGGAATATGGGCAAATTGAAAGGTGTTATTTACGTCCTGCTAGAGTTCAGGGTGAGTTTAGGAATCAGTTAACAGCTTTTCTCCTGCCCCCATTTTTAAAAATTAGACTTTTAAGATTGAAATAATCGTAGGCTCACTCGCAGTTTTAAGAAATGACACAGGGATTCATTTTATTCTTACCCAGTTTCCCCTAACGGTACCTCTTGTAAAAACCACAGTACAATATCACAACCAGGATGTTGACATTGATACAGTCAAGATGCAGAACATTCCATCACCATAAGCATTCCTCGTGTCATCTTTTCATAACCTGCCCGCTTCTCTCCTGCCCCCACTGCTCCTTAGCCCCTGGCAAGCCCAAACCTGTTCCTCAGTTCTACTATTCTCTTATTGCAAAAATATTATGCAGCCTTTGGGGACTGGCCTTTTTCACCAACGTAATCCTCTGGGGATTCATCCAGGTTGTTGCACGCATCAATAGTTCGTTCTTTTTCATTGCTGAGTAGTATTCTGTGGCATGAATGTGTCACCATTTGTTTGATCTTTCGCCCTTTCAAGGACAGCTGGGTCGTGTCCAGTTTTGGGCTATTATGAGTAAAGCTGCTATAACATTTGAGCACAGATTTTTGTGTCAACATAAATGACCAAGAATAAAATCGTGGGATTGTTTGGTAGTTGTATGTTTGTTTTTTTTAAAGAAACGGCATACTGTTTTCCGAGGCGGCTGTACCAATTCACATTCCTGCCAACAAAACATAAGTGATCCAGTTTCTACGCATGCTCGCCACATCTGCAAAAATTGAGGAGCATTATCTGGATCCTGCTAGAGTTCCAGGTGAGTTAATAGTCTTTCTTTTGCCCCCATTTTTTAAGAAGACTGATGCTCTGCCCCCAGCTTGGCTCAGGTGGGGGATCACATGAATGATAAAAGCCAACTGCCACCTGCATAAAACACCCCACTAAGCATCTTCCTTTAAGATGACAAGCAAGGAAACCCATACGCTTCTTGGACTTCCTAGTCAATTTTAAATAATGTCGGAGAAGATGTACCGTCCTTTGAGGTTTTTGAGAAGAGAATGTGGCAGGATTCAGGCTAAGACCCTGATAAGTCCCAGGAAACCACACACGCAGATCAAATCCTGGACCATGTTTTTGGTAAATATAAACTTCGAGTAGAGGGATTCTGCAGGAGGAGGTGGCAACAGCAAAAATACAGGTTCGAATGCATGTTTCCTGGCCTGAGCCCAACCTGGATTTAAAGCTGCTTCTAAGAGAGAAGCCCTGACCTGTTCTCCATTTCCACTATTTTCTTATTTCGAAAATATTAGATAACCTTTTTGGATTGGCCTTTTTCACTCAGTGTATTTCGCTGGAGATTCATCCAGGTAGCAGCCCTGAGCCTTAGTGTTTGGTTTAATGTGTGGGAGTGGGGTCATGCTGGAATTTTCTTTCTTTGGGAGTTTGACAAGATAAAATAGAGAAGCAGAAAAATTGGTCTTCAGCTCTTCTCATGATTGCTCCTGGTGTCCTTCCCTTGTTTCCCCTCCCTCTGGGGGCCTAGCCGCTCCTCCACCCTCTTCTCTTCTCCAGCCTTGCCCTTCTCTAACCTTCTCAGAGTCACCTGTTTCCTAACACTTTAATTATTTGTATTTGATTTAACACATACTTATATGGTAGTTACTATTTTCCAGGCATTGTTTTGTGGTTTTATATATATGAGCTCTATTAAAACTCATAAAGATCCTCTGAGGTAGGAATTATAAATGTCCCAATTTCACCACTGCAGGAACCTTGGTACAGAGAAGCCAGCTTAACTTGCTCAAGGTAACACAGCTCAGAAGCGGCAAAGATGAGATTCAGACCCAAGCAGTCAGTTCCAGAATCCATACTCTTAATCATTGTATTATGATAACTTGCTATTCTTGACAAGTATGCCTTAAACTACTATCTCTCTGAAGGCCCTTGGTATTTCAGTAAAGAAAAAAGCCTTCAGCTGAAGAAATGAAACATTTGGATGTGAAACTTCAGATGGCAAGTGACAGGTATATCTGGGGCCACAACTGCTTTCCAGGGATTCTTCAGATCACATCCGTCACCCAGGCTAAGGGAGGTACACAGGGAAGAATCAAGTGCATGTAACAGCTCTCTCCTGTGCCCGTTATTTCAAAGAACTGCAACTAACCTTTAGGAAATGAATTACTATATGCCAGGGACTGCGCTAGGAGCTGTACATGGATTATAACACCGGTGTGGGGCAGGCAACGCGAACTCTATTTTAGAGATTAGAAAGCTGAAGCATCAAGTGGCAAGTGCCTAAGTCATGCAATGTAAGTCACACAACGTGAAAATGGCAGTCCCAGGTCAGGCTGAAGCCCACACCTAGTCTCTTTTTACTACACAAGATTGACCTTTAAAAGGTTAAAGCATCTAGTTTTGTCTTCTTTATTTTTGGTCAGAGTGTCAATTTTGGCAAATGACAAGGCAAGAATAGAACCTTCCATTTCCTCACCCATGAATCGGTTGCTCTTCCAGACTTTCTCATCTTAGAATACAGCACCACGACCACCAGCGTAGGCGCTCAAATCAAAACCCGGGACTTGGCCTTTATTTTTCCCTTATCCTGTCCGCTTTATGCAATTTACCAGCAAATCCTGTTAGTTCTATCTCCAAAGTGCACCACGAGCCCATCTACTTCCACCCATCCCCACCAACAGCCCTTGCGTCCTGGCCAGCACCATCCACTGCCGAGACCACATCAGCAGGGCCCTCCTGTGCACACCCGCCAACCCCCCCCCCCCCCCCCCCCCCCCCCCCCCCGCAGTCCATCTCCATGAAGAAGACATGAATTGGGTCTTGTCCCTCTCTTATGAAAGATTCTTCCCACTGGATGTGGTGCCACTTTCCTACCCTCTCACTAATCCCCAGCCATGGTGGAACAGGTCATATTCTTCCAACTTCGGACCCTTTGCCCACACAAGAATTGTCTCCCTCACTCTTCCTATGACTGTCACCTCCTCAAAAAGGTCTCCTGAACCTGAAGTAGACATTCTCCCTCTATTAGGATTAAATGTATCAAATTCATCATAGACTAGCATCTGGCATACAGTAAGCACTCAATGTTGGTTCTTGTTGCCATTGTTTTGATTATTGTTATCATATACACTCTAAAAATGCATGCCTATATGATTAGATAAATGGAGTAGGGAAGAGGAATAATATTAATAACTGGGCCTCCAGGGGCTTCTAAGAGAGGAAGGTTAGATATTTTTAAAGGGGAAACAATGTGGCCTCGTAAATCCTTTTTCCTGACTTAAAAATAAATGTTATTACTGTTATTGTGGCACACACAAATACCATGTGCCTACTAGAGGCATGTTTTACAATAGCAGTGTAACATATATGTTTAAAAATATAAGAACACTCAATATATTTTTAAAAGCACTGTCCAGGCCTGTCTGATTGATTTTCCTGGATAGCTCTTGCCCCAACTCTAGCAGACCTCCGTCAAGTTTTTTCTATGATTTAGCAACAAGTACCTAAAGTAAATAAAGTTTGTTCTCTTTTGTTAATTTTCCAGTCTCCTTGCTAACAAGATAGGGAATGACTTCCAAAGATATGAAAAGAAGAGGATCAGGATAAAGTGGGTCAGGATAACACATGAACTGGACCATTAGACTGTGTCCAATTAACAGAGAAGGTGCTGCCTTTTAACAGAGCAGAGGTGACAGCACCAAGGCCTCACAACCGGGAGGGCTCAAGGCTGGACCCTTCTTGGACAAAACAGTGTCCTGATTTATGCACAAAGATGCCCATTACAGCATTACTTGTAATATTTCATGTCCAGTGCTGGGGACCTGCTTCAATAAGTTATAGGACAGCCATTTGGTGGAACATTATAAAGCCATTAAAATAATACTGGCAAAGAACTTTTAAAATATGATGTTCTAATATTATGCGGATAAAGGAGGCCTATGAATAACATTCATTAGAACATGTCATCGTACCAGCTGCTACATTTATTAACCTTTTTCTTTAGTTCAGGCATCATTCCCATTGAGAGCAGACAGAGAAGCTTGGAAACAAGCCAGGGATTTCTTGATCCATGGCACAGTGTCATCGACCCCAAGCTCTTCCTGCTGATCTAAAAGCCAGGATTGGAACACCCCAAGATATGAGTACTATACATCATAATCGGCTTTTTGTTTAATTTCTCCTGTGTATTTTGAAAACATTCTAACACTTTCTAAAAACACTTTTGTTCTCTTTTAAAGTTTCCCTGGGCACTTCTAGAAGGCAGCTCCTGTGGACTCTCATCATGCTCCCACCCCGTCCCCCACACATGTATAAATAAAGAAACACCTTTAAATTATAACAGGCTAAACTTTCCTCTGTAAGTTGATACTCTGACCAGAAGTCTGTGGGTGGGTGGGTGGGATGGGTGTTGTGTTTTTGTGTGGCAGCTTCTTTTGGCTGATAAACTAGCACTTAAGTGTTTCCCTTTTCCAACCCCCTAAATGACAAGTGTCTTTGCGGTGAAGTGATGGCCCAACTGTCACTGCCAATGTGAACAGTCCTGGGGACACTTATTTTTAGTTTGCTGTCTAAGGAAGGGCTAGGCTGGGTAAGCAGAGACCCTGGGGCCCAAACCTCCAGAATCCCGATCAGGGAGCTTTTCAAGAGGAAGAAAGGTAATTTACTCCATTAGAGTAAATTGGCATGACCCTTAAACTCTGCTCTGCTCTCATCTGACCCCCTCATATAACACTTTTTAGTCTGAGAGTAAACATCCTATACCCACTAGGGGCAGAAGTGGCTCTTCACTAATATTTTCGGCTCACAGTGAAAAAGTAGAACAAATCCAAGGAGAATGGTGTCCAAGTCCGCCTCATAGGCCCAGATGGCTTAAAGGACTTGGTTATACACTCAGCTCTAAAGTACTAACAAAGCTCCCAGCTTTGGTGGGTTACCTCACCCAGATGTACCAGGCCAATGGAAGTACCCGTAGTAGCCTGGAAGCTATCAAGGATCTAATAAATCACTTGATGCTGAAACCAAGCTCTACTTCCTTCTGCAGTGTGTATCTCTGCCATCTTGGGTTTCAGTACTGCAGATACTAAAATGTGACAGGAAACCCAATAATCTAGGCTAGCAACTTATTTTCAAAGCTGGTGGTTGGGGAGGGAAGGCAGATGTAGACTGTAGACAAACATGAGATCAAAGGTTTGATAAGACTTGAAATCATCAAAATGGTACTCACAGACATTTGTAAGGTGCGTTGCTCACATGGCCACCCTGGGTCAAAGTGGTGAATTCAAGGACAATGATTATGAGCAGCCTCCACCCTATTTCAGCACATTCGTCCCTTGGAAAGTCCTCTCCTGCAGACATTCACTGCCCTCAACCACCATCCATCTCCAGGGCTGCCCCCGCCAAGTGTCTCCCACACAGCTCTGTCCTGCCTGACCAAGCACCAGGATGTTTTTTATTAAAGAAGAGATTTTAAAATGTATTTCCCCCATAGCTGTTCATTCCTTCAAAGTGTTTTTCACTAAACCAAAAGTGATAAACTAATTTATGATTTATATGCTATTGGGCGATAATGACAATAAATTAATACCCTCAAAGAACTTTTGAAATGTACCCTAACAATAACTAATGGGATTTTCTGGCACTCTGGGAGGCTGGTAAGGTGGAGAAGTTTAGTGCTTCCTTTCATCCCATTCTCCTCTCCTTTTAGACAGGCTCATGGGACGGTGGTCTGTGTGTCACATATGGATCAAGGCATTTAATTGCCAGTGAGTCACCCTCCAGGAGGCTCTCCCTCTGTTGTGACAATTGTGGAGGCACTTGTCAAAATGGAGGTGTCAGGGCACATTTTCTCAGGACCTCTTGAGGCCATGTGCTCCAGGCTGGTTACACAAAATGGAGGTGTCACAAGACTAAAGCAGCCTGGATCCCTGAGGCACCATGTGGAGGATAAGTGTGCTAGAGAACCATCTAGACCTATAATAGGGTTTGAGTGAACAGTAATAAAATTCCTTCATGTTGACCCACTAATATTTTTTGTTATTTTTATAGTAACATAATCTAGCATATCCTGACAGATAAAGCTAGTAACTTTTGATGACCTCAAATCACAATCCGTAGTTTGGTTCTGTTAAAAGACAAGATTACAACAAATCTAGTTTTGTAGATCTTAATTGGCTTTTATTTGTGATTCTAGAATCAGGCAGTATTTCAGACCAAAAATGGCTCAGAAGGCTCCACCTCACCAAATGTGCAGGTTAGATTTATAGCTAGAGAAAAGGAAATGACAACAGAAAGCGGAAGTGGGGCATGGAGACAGCCCAACTTGTTGCAGCTGTGTCTGTCTTATTTGAACCTGCGTTGAACAGCTGGCAGCCTGTGATTGGCTGAGACTCAGCTATATGTTACAAAGGTAAACTCCTAAGTTAGGTTTTCGATTTGTTCATGTAGTAAGGTGGGTTGCAGTTTGTTTCATAAGACTCTTACAGAGGCTTCTAAAACCCGAATTTAGTTTGATTTAACAGTTCCTATCTACTGCTAAATGAAACGTGTTCCACTTACAGCTGTGTGGCTTTGGACAAGTTAGGATACTTCCCCAGAATGAGTTTCAGTGTCCTTCTCTGTAGGACAAGGTGGCTGTTTTCTTTTCAGGTGTAAGATTCTACCCAAGCAGCAATCCAAAATTGCATGGTATCTGCTCCCTAAAGATAACTATTATATGGTAAGACAAAGCAAGTTGTCCCAAAACAAATGGCGATGTTTAATCCAAACTAAACGCTTTTTCCCTCGTCATCTCTCTGAACAAGGTCAAGATCTCTGGTATCAGTATATAAGCACGTGTTTTAGGAGGTTTGAGATTGTGCTAAGAGGTCACACAACAAACATCTCATTATCCTCTAGACTTGGTCATTTTCCGCATCTCTCAGTTACCAATATTTGTCAAATTAAAGCGGTTCAATTTGGGAATAATGCAGCCTTTCTCAAAGACTTTTTTGGGGGGTCCCAGTTAATGTATGAAGATAAGAGGGCCGCATCATATAAAACAGTGGTTTGCAATCCTTTTAACATGAGGATGCTCTTCAAAGCAAACACTTTCCCTGGATGGATGTGTGTGTGTGTGTGTGTGTGTGTGTTTTACTATTAGTGCCCACTGATCTAAAAAAAAATGCACTATTAAAAAAACTATTTTAGTGAATTGCTACTCATATATTTGAAAAATAGCACGTTATTCAATATATTTAGACATACTATATATTCAGGCTGCAGGCAATGTTGTGCATGTGTATATTTGCAGACCCCTTGCAATAACTCTGAGGCTCCCCAGAGGCTATTCATGCCCACAGGCTGGAAATAGTAATCTTAAGGAATCTAGGAGCATACTGCAACCTATATTTGGGTCTTGTTTCTTCCCCCTCATCCCCAACCTCTTGTTTTCTGGGAAGCAGATGCCAAGACAGAATTAGGAATGCATAACATTTTGGGGGGAGTAACAACTGTGAAAGGAAGAAAGGAAGTAGGATTGAGCATGGGGAAACCATCCAATCACGATATAGTCTCTGTTAGTCCAGAAAGATTGCCTGTTGGAGCTGAGTTCTCATCAGACTGAAATGACCAAATCCTGATTCTATGGGTCTGTTCAGTCATTGGCTGGGGCCATTCTGAGCAGAGTATGACTTGGGCTCGAAAGATGCTAACACAGAGATTGTCAGCTAACTGCACTCCTGGTAGCTGGGCAGTGAGTCCTTTCTTGAAGGAGAATCTGAGTGCTGTATCTCCATTTGCCACACTCCATGTTGCCCCCTAATTCTATAAGGCCATTTTGCCCTTTAAGGTTATTCATGAAGACAACATAACTCTATAAATGACACTGTGAAGTGCTCTTGGGAACTAGGCCATCTCTAAACCAGCAAGATCAGGAAGCAAAACATAACCACACATGAGTATAATTGCATTGGCCAATGGGTGAGGTCTTCCTAGGATATGGGGTTGCATTTAGTTTAAATAGAATCTCCTTCTACAGGGGAAGCTAATTCCAAGTCTGAAATAAGATCAGAGAAATGCTTGCTGCAGGAGTCGGGCTATACTCTGCAATGCCCACGTCATGAGTATTGACCTTTTGCTGTGGGGTGTACTGACAAAATCTTTCACTGTGGGGTGTGCTGACAGAACCGAAGCAGTGAGGAAAGGCAGAAAATGGCCTGGGGAAGACAGCTTCTTGTAGGAGGAGGAAAGAGTCTATCCCACATGTCAGGCCTGAGCAGCTACAGTCCCTTCTCTTAGCCTGGGCTGTGAGGGTGAGGGGGTGTTTAGCATGTGGCATGAAGAACAGGCCAGAATGAACCCAGCTGGTGGGAAATATCTACAAGATCTAATCTGAGAAGGGCGATGGGGCATGTCCTGTTTGTCCAGTTTCAAGGACTTAACCAGATAATCTCCAAAGATGCATCTTTCAGAAGCTACCACAGTGGTTTCCAAATGGGTGTTTCCACTGACCAAGGAAAACAAAAGAGAGCAAATGGAAGGGAACCCAGGATTTCTGGACCATCCCCTGCTCCTCCCTCCAGCCCCCCTGCACATGAGCAGCCCATCTTTATCTGCTTTGTATGGTCGGACTTTGTATAAGTTTACATTGAAGAAAAGGTCCCTTAATGAAAATCAGTGAGTCAGATAACTGCAGTTTCTTAGGTCTCAACTGAAGCCTGCTGAAACAGAGCCTCTTGGGAATTAATATTTCTAAACAAGCTGCTCAGTGTACTTCCTGATAGAAGGATGGGTAGATAGATGACATATGGCAGATGTGGTGGGGCAGGGGGAGAAAGAAAAAGAGAATGACTGGGTAGATAGGTAATATACATTTGCAAATATACTAATGTGTAATGGATATTATAACATACACATAAACATAGAAAATGTAAAAGGATAAGATTAAAAAAACCAAATAAAATAGAAGCTCTAGTATTTTCTCTTGATGATCCAAGTGATCATCTTGATTTCCCTCAATGTAGGCAAACCTTACACTGGAGGATTCTCATAGTCCTCTCTCTGATAGAAAGAACGTATGGAAATAAGGGAATGGCCCACCATTGCTTACAAATGTAAATCCACCCCATTGTTTTTCTAGTGGCTTCTGAGCCACTGGGATAGCAATCGTCCCCATCCTAGCCTGTTCCTTCCGCTGTACTAGGGCTAGGGGCTGGGGGTAGAATGGGTAGCAACTGTAGCTGATTACAAAATGGTACATGTCTTTTCCCAAACCAGATGGATTCTTTCTCACCTCTTCCCTTTAAGAACAAATGAAATCCAATTTAAGTGTAGCTGAGATTTCAGAGATGAGCCCTATTCAATTACCAATGTTTGGAATAATGTGTAGAATTGCAGATACTTTAGTTGATGAAATGCCTTGTACTCCAACTCTGAAAGTCAATCATAAAAACAAAGTCACTGCCATCTGGGAGAGTAACTAGTGAAGGACCCGTTGAGAGGCATCAGCCCTGAGTGAAGTGAGTAGATATTGATACTGAGAGAGGAGATTTCAAGGCTTGAGCCAACAAAAGCAAAGATCACCAACACCCCATGGGACTAGAAGGAATGACACAGACACCACATGTGTTTGTGTCACTTCAGTGACTCAGCTTCTATTTCAGCTACTGATAAATAAAGGACCATTTCCAGGTATGCTGTGTTTTGTTAAACCCTAAACTTGGACATTAAGTATAGCCCTAAGGTTACCAAAACTACATTGCTCTAAACCACAATTATTTCACATGTTGGGTTGAAAAGAAATTAAAATTAGAAGCATAAAAAAAATGAAATGAATGTCTGTGGGTTCCCCGCACAATCTGTAAATCTCCCTTCACTGTGAGCTATCAATGTGAGTTCTGCTTCCGTTTTGACGGCTCTTTCTGCCTCGGGGACCCACTTTCAGTACTGTTTCCCCCTTGTGTTTTCCCACCTTTCATTCATTCACCTTCTCTCTCCCCCACTCCTTTCCTCCAAATCCTCATCTGCCAATCTGTCTTTCCGACCCCACCTTTAAGATACATGTACAGGCTTTGCCCCAAAGCCTCCCCAGTGAGCAATATCTTTTTCTGGGGATAGTAAGCACTGACTCATTGCCTCCTTCCTACTGCAGTTTCCAAAACACAGTCTTATTTCACCCTTGTCTCTATGCAGATCTCAGTAGGTCTGGGCCACCATGAACATAAACATACTCTTCATGGGGGATTCCCTGCCTATCTCCTGAACACTCTCTCGCTCTCTATCCATCTTCTGATGCCTGCCCCCCAAAAATTCTGAAGAAAGCAGAGATTCAGGAATCTGAATCTGTTCTTTTCTGCATCTCAAACTTTTGGTCAATAAAGGAAAACATACTTGTGCTACTAAAATACAACTTCAAGACTCCTAGAGAAATGGCACTGTAAAAAACAGACAATAATGCATTCAATTCCATCTTATCTTCACCACTTGGGCAGAAAAAATACAACCTAAGGATGAGCCAAGGTGTTCTCTGAATCAGGTAGCTAGGGAGTAGTACCCCTGTTCTCCCAGCCACAGTGAGAAGCAGTAAGAGACGTAAACATGGGTGGTTGAAAAGGAGGTGGGTAATTCATACCCTTGAATAGGCAGGACATGAAGGTTCTCAAACCTTCTTGTTAAATGTAAGCATATTTATCCCTCTATCAGATCCATGCAAGGCAGCTCCTTTGCAATATGATGGAGTAAATCACTAATCTGAGGGTAGCATGTTACAAATGAGGAAGATGCTATTCAGCAAAATCAATCAGATTGTCATCTTAACTATTCCAAGATTCTTATCTCTGGTGGTTGTAACTGGGTCTTCCTACCTCCAGACACTCTTCTTTTCTCTGGATTGATTCTTTAGATCCTTCCCCTTCTGCAAAATCAGTTTCCTGGTGATTCAGAATTAGCTTGGGATACTCCCCACACCCCTGGCTCTCTCATCAAGACTGAGACTGTTCCCTACTGATTTCCAGCATCAACCCCAGCAAGCTCTCAGGTTTCATCTCCACCAAGATGTGTGTGAAGCAGAAGGAAGCACGTGTAGCAACCTGTACCTTTAAAACTCCACAAAAGTGATGAGTAGTTCTGCACTAGCCTTCCTAAAGGAATTTATTGAAAAATTCTTTGGTCCACCACACCTTCATTTTTCAGGAGAGGAAATGCCTTCGTGTTTCTGGGACTTCTCCGTGTCTTAGTTTAGATGTTAGAGAAAATGCTGTCTATAGGATTTCATAAAGGATTTCCATCCATGCCCATTGTAAGACCACTGAAATAAAAGCAAACAAACAAACAAAAAGAAGGTATGTGGAACAGTCCCCTGTGAATAAAATGGAGATGTTTCACCTGAAATCATGCTGGTGGGATTATGGCTGGGATGGGGCCCCTGGAGGTAGTTTGCTCATCTGGTCACCAGGTCCCAAGGAAGGATTTGCATTCCATGTGGCTTCCAGAGGGTGCATTGCAGGGAATTTCAGGTCCTTTCTCAACATGTTCAATCATTTTGGGGAATTAGCTTCCAACTCTGAATAATTTCCCAGTAGTACTCAGGGTTCAGGTTTGATGAACCTTCAGTATGCCTGGTTCAGGGTTGATCCAGAAATGCTTTAGGGTTGCAGGGTTGCTATAGGTTCAGGGTTGCTCCGGGTTGATCCAGAAAGCCCAGTGCTGGATAATCACAGTGATCCAATGAACCGGAGGCAAATCAATTCTCCAATGTCTTCTTTCCAGAACATTTGAAAGAATAAGCACTTAAGGAATCAGGATTTCCAGGTCCAAATTTTCTTCTACATCTCAAGACATTCATCAGATAAAGAAAGAGTATTTCTGCTGTTAAACAAGATTCGGGGGCCCTTAGTTAAATGGCACCATGAAGACATAGAGTAGTGTGTACCACTGTTTCCAATTTATGTTCTCTACCTGGGCAGGAAACTCAAAGATGAGACAAAATTTCTCTGGAGAAAGATTTTATTCATTCATTCAATTAATATTACTTGTGTAGTCCTGCACCTCTGAGGATAAACAGTCATCAATGCCTATAACTCTTCTTATCTCCTTGCAGAGCATAGATCATATAAACACCTCTATAAACTTTATTTTCTAGAACCAGATACTTAAGTACACCATTGAGAATTTCTAGTGTCCCATTCAGAAGAGTTCTGGGGGACTAATTCACCTCACTCATGTGGTATGATCCAGATTCTTTGAGTATAAGCAACAAAAATAAATTCTAGATTAACCAAAGCAGAAAATAAATTTATTGGAGAATGTAGAGAAATTCACAGAATAGACAAAAAGGCAAGGGAGTGAATCTTCAAAAAATGCAAGCAAAGAGCAGCTCCAGGGATGTAGGGAACAGTAAGCATGATCAAGATCATGTGTTGAGAAGAACTTGTTGAACACCTGCTGTGGATACAGCCAGTGCTGTGACTATTGCCTATGGCTGTTGTCTCCACCATTACTGCTGTACCATTATTGCTGCAATGATCTTATTTCCATCTAAAAGATTCCAAGTCCTACATAGGAGCATCTGACTGGATAAGCCCACGCTGCTTATCCAACTCAGGAAAAGGAAGTTCCCTCTTTCAACTTCTATAGGAGGAGGTAAGGCACTGGGTTCTACCAACACAAAACACAATAGGTAAGGAAATCTCCCCAGATAGAGGGAATAGGATGGTGCATGGCCAAAAATAAAAAAGGAGAGGGAGCATCCATCACATATTTCAATCTTGTCCAGAAAATCCAAATCTATAGTTCATCGCTTATCCAACTGTACCCAACTCCTCTCCTCCTTTGAAGATCCAATGTTGAGCATAAGAAAAACTCTTAGCTCAAAGGACCCAGCTGATAGTCCTTACTGCTCACATGATTTGGTCTTGTTTGGCCAATTCTGTCACAATGAATATATTGTTTGTGCTCATATCTATTTATTCCCTGATAAATATTAATAGGAATATATGTCTATTCCTGCCAAGCAGAATTTGAGATGGCTCATAAAAATTAATACACCATAAAGCCCTTCAATGAAAAATGAAAACAGAACAGTTCATAACAAGATGGAATGCTCTTGTATTCTGTGTGGTAACTGTTCCTCTCAGTACTTCCCCAGTAGGGGGAGGGAGACAAGGAAGATGGGATTGACCTGGGTTCTTATATTCTCTTGGTGAGTCAAGGGGGTGCTCTGTGCTGATGGGTGAACTTCTAGGCAATGTGCGGCTGGGTTGGCTGGGTCTGCAGGTATTGAGCACGGCTAACGCGTGTTCAGGACAAGCCAGAACCGGGCCAGCGAAGGGTCTGGAGTCAAGGCAAGGGTTGGCCAGGTGACTAAGAGACTATGGATGGATGGATGGGCTAGAGGAGGAACACAGCAGGCTGGCTGCTGTTTGGTAAATCACAGCTGAAACTAAAGAAACCAAAAGGGGAGGGATACAAGGGTGGGCTCAGGTTAGAGGACAAGACTAGAATTTCACCTAGAAATGTATGACTCCTGTTGACAGTGGCTTCTGCAAGGAGCTGCCTGTTAGAAAGGAAGCTGAAAGTGGTCCTCCCAGGGTTTAACAGAACCCACAGTACCCAGAATGGCAGTTGTGAATCTTCATTACATACTACTCTTTAATCAGGAAAAAAAAATCATATGTTATGTTTTGAAATGGACCTTCCAGACAAGAAGGTATGGTAGAAGGAGGCCTGAGTTTTGTTTTAATCCACCTCTTCTATTAAGCAGCCGTGTGACATTGGGCAGGTCAAATTTCTCATGGCCTCAATTTCCTTCTACAAAATGAGAACATTGGGCTACATATTGCCTAGAGACTCTTTGGGCTTTAGAAATGACTAGATCACTTCTGGGGCATGAGGGGTGATGCCGCCAGTATACTCCCAGAGGAAAGTCACAGACGCAAACCTTGCTCTGCGTCTTCTTTCCCCAGAAGCTGACTCTGGGAGAAGAGAACTTCCTCAGAAACCACAGCTGCTGAAACGACCTCAAAGGGAGTTATACTTAATTCCTGTTTCCTAACATCCTGAATGTGGAGCCCAGCAGAACTGATAATGGGGGTACTTTCCCCAAATTGCAACCACAAACTGAAAAGGGGAAAACCATGCTACCCAAGGACTTGTCCAGTGGTGGGTAACTGTGGCCAGGAATAACAAACCCCACCAGTTCAGAGCTCAAGAATGCACAGTGGCAGCCCAGTGAGGATTTCCTTTTTCCCAAGACAAACCACCGTGGCTATAATGAAACTCCCGGTTATGGCTAAATCCCCCTCCTTTACTCATGTTATTCTTCCCAAGATGACATTTCATCATCAGGTGTTTTTATGGAAATCTTTGAAATACTTCAATCACTGTAAGTGGCATACAATTATCAGCCTCTTCATTGAGTGATTTATTGAGTGTCTTTATGCATCAGGCACTATGCCAAGGGTCAGGAACCTCACAGTAAAGAACACTGACATGACCATGCCCTATGGGATTTGCAGCCTAACGTGGGAGATGGAAGACATGCATCTGAAAGCAAATGCATATATAAACCCAATGAGTGAGCCAGGCGGGATGGCTCATGCCTGTAATCCTAACACTTTGGGAGGCCGAGGCGGGAGGATTGCTTGAGTTCAGGAGTTCAAGACCAGCCTGAGGAAGAGTGAGACTCTGCCTCTACTAAAATAGAAAAATTAGCCAGGCATTGTGATGCATGCCTATAGTCCTAGCTACTCAGGAAGCTGAGGCAGGAGGATTGCTCGAGTCCAGGAGTGTGAGGCTGCAGTGAGCTGCGATGATGCCACTGCACACTACCCAGCATGGCCAAATTAGATTCTGTCTCTCTTTCACACACACACACACACACACACACAAAATACATGAGTTGTACAAAAAAACAGAAACAGGGTGCAGTGCAGGGATGGAGAATAATGGGAAGCAGATTTGGATAGGGCGATTAGAGAAGGTCTCTCCTTTAAGGTGACATCCCTGAAGGATGATAAGGAGACACTTGTGACACGCAGGGTGGGGTAGGAGTAGTGTGTTAGAGTGTGAGTGTGCACACACTGAGGAGAAGGGAAGTTGTAGATTCTCTGGCAGAGGGAAGAACAAGTTGATAGAAAGCTCAACTGATTCCAGGAGCCAAAAGAAGTCCTATGTGGGTGAAGCAAACGGGAAGATAATGTGGAATGAGACTGGTGAGTTTGGCAGAGACCAGATCACACAAAGCCTTTGTAAAAATCTGATATTTTTCCCTGAATTTTTGTTCTAAATTCAATAGGAAAGCATTAAGGTATTTTAGACAGAGGAATAACATAATCTTATTTCCATTTTCCGTTTGTTTTGTGGACAACAAAATAAAAATAGGAATAAAAGTGGAAGCAAGTCCAGGTAGGAGACTACTATTGTAGTTCAGGGAAGAGATAATGAGAGCTTGGACTAAGTTAGTTATTCTCAGTTTCCCAGGGGACACTTGGCAATGTCTGGAGACATTTTTGATGGTCGCAGCCAGGGAATGCTATTGACATCTACTGGGTAAAGGCCAAGGATGCTGCTAAACATCCTAAAATGCACACAACGGCCCCCACAACAAAGAATTAGCCAGCCCAAAATGTCAATAGTGCCAAGGTTAAAAAAAAACTCCACTCTCAGTGATACCAGGAGAAATGGAAAGAAGTAATTGAACTCAAAACACATGGTGAGGCTAAAATGACCAGGAACTCCAAATGGATTAAATGTGGAGAGTGAGGGAAAGACATAACCCACAGATGGCCTTCAGATTTCTGTCTTGAATAACATGTCATGAGAACATGCTGGAAGAATACATATAAAAATTTCTGTCTAGCAGATAGAACCAATTACTTCGTTTCAAATTCCAAATCTACTATTTACCAATTGTGGGTTGTGAGACACACAACCACTCTATGACTCAGTTTCCCATCTATAGCATGGGGATGACAATGCACTTACTTCAAAGGTATGTGATGAGAATTAATTATTCAATTATGTAAAGTGCTTCAAATAGGCTTGCAATGTGGCATGTCAGTACTTTTGTTGTTATTTACTATTATTATTATTGTTTTTATTATTATTAGAGTGGGGACCTCATTAGAGTTATCAAGATTAAACACATGAATTTGCGAGCCATCAGCATATAGATGGCACATAGATGGCATTTGAAGCATTGAGATGAGTGTATAGATAGAGGAGAGAAAATGCCCAGGACTGAACCTTGGGTCCTCTATTGTTAGGATATTGAGGGAATGAGAACATCCAAGAAGACTGAGCAGGTTCAGACAGTAGGCAAGAGGAAAGTCAACAAAGGAAAACATTTAAAGGAGGGGATGCTTAACTGAGTTAGATAAGACGAGGATAGAAAAGTATCCCTTGAATTTCAAGGTCGTTGGTAACTTTGAAAAAAGCAATTTCAGGTAAGAGGCAGGGATGGAAGCCAGTTTGGAATAAGTTGAGAATGGGAGAAGACATGGAGACAGAGTATGTGGGTGCTTTTTTTGAATTGTGGCTAAAAAGAATGGAACTAGTGGAGGACTGTTAAATTAATGAAGGGTGGGATTTTTTCTTTTTGTTTTGCCTTTTAAAATAAATACTTAAAAGTATATAATATTTAGTGATGGGACTATCTTGGTAGAAAGGCAAGAATTACACATATTAGAAGGAAGGGAGGTAGGTAAGATATCGAAGTCCTTGAGAGATAAGAGGAGATAGGAGAGACTGGTCCTTGGTGGGGTGAGAGACACTTTGTGCTTTGCAACAAGAGGCAAATAGCAGACCAATGACATGTAGACAGGTGTGTATTTTTGTGTTAGAGAAATGAAGGTAGTGCGTGTCTGGCCACTTTTATTTTCTTAGTAAAGTATGCAGGGAGGTACAGCCAGAGATAAGTAGAGGAAGACAGGGTATGTTTTGAGTACAAATAGTCACCTTGGAAACTGGGAAGGCTAAAATTGCTAGAGAAAAATGATAGGATTGCTAGACATCTTTGGAGATTTTGATCATGAATTTTAAGTGAAACCAGTGAACTTCCTTCTTTGATCTTGTCTTGCAATGTCCAAGTGTTCAGAGAGTAGAGAATTCTTCCTTCTCTACTCTCTGAACAAGTTGGACTCCTCGAGGAGTTGGAGTTTTGCTATGTCCGTAGGGCACAGGGTAAGGCAGGGGAGCTGAGGGTATTTGCCAGAGAGGGATTACAATGGTGGCCATGAAATCTGGGATGGGGCAAGATGGGATGTGAATAAAGATGGGACTGTCTCGAGCTAAAGTAGAGTGACAGAGGAGGTGAGATGGAAGGTAGGACGTCATGGTCAGAGAGGGTATCTACATCCAGACTTCAAAGGTGGTTTACTTTCTGGTGATGACAACGTCCAGAATATGAACAGGTGAGTGGGTGGCTGAGGCGGCATGGAAGGGTCAACCATGCACGTGAGGGAAATCGAGGAACCAAGAAACTAAAGAGCTGGATGACTGAACCCCTGAAAGCTGAGTCACTGAAAATGACAATGGGATTTGGCCTAGAGAGGAAAACAGAGGTTTAAGTCCCCCAATAATGAGGTGTATGCCCAGCAGGTTGGGGACTGATGGCAGAAAGGAGAGAGGGTAAGGTTAGCAAGAGAGCATACGTCTTGAAGAGGCTGGAAGGATGAGGAACAAGAGGTGGCACTTCCTCCACCTCCTGAACCTGACCTCTGTGGCTATGAGCAAACAAAGAGCATCTGACTGAGACACTTGGAGGTAAAGTGCTGGACTCAGGGGCTGCCAGGTCCTAGGCAGAGCAATGGGGTGGGGTTCAGAGGAGAGGTCACGTCATCTTCAACCTCTGTCTGCACAAGGCAAGGTCAGTTACACAATACGAGGTCCAAGCCTGCTTGGTCAGAGCCTCTTTCACTCCCACCCCTCCATTCCTCACTTTCAGTGCAAGGGGGAGGATTTTCAAAAGTTTGCAGACTAAAAATAACCATAGAGCAAGCTAATTAAGTGGTACGCATGGTTTAAACAAAAGCCCACACTTAGCGCCAACGTGGATTAGGTGGAGGCTGTTTCTATGTAATAGACATTGTTTTGAGAGCATGCCTTCCAGCATTCAGGTTCAAAACATACTTTTAAGTTTTATTTTAAATCCTCTGGGTTCAAAACACCTTATAGGCATTATCAGAAAAAGAGTTGTTGTCCAGTTAGCCTCAAGTTTGCTATGACCTTTTAAATCTGATCCTCATCCTTGCATATCGCAGGTACTCCAAAGCTGCTCACGGTAAGTGTCCAAGATCAGGGATGGCACTGTTGTAACAATTAACATTTATTGAGTGCCAACTGTGTCCCAGGCTTTACTCTAGGCAATGTTCCTACATTATTGTGTTTGATGTTCACAAAACCTTTATACGTTTTTATCCCATTTTACCAATTGGGAAAATGAGACACCGAAGAGTTAAATGACTCGTCCAAGGTCACCAGCCACAAGGGGTCAAGACGAGAACGCCTGCAGAACTTGCACTTTTAAGCATCTGGCCACACTGCCACATACCGAAGCAGCACCAGAGCTGTTATTCTCTCTTGGTCTTCCAGAGCAGACAATGCTGGTCTATTACAGAACAATCCTACTGAGCTTCATCACTAATCCATTGCTCTGGGGATCCTCCCAGGTGATGAGAGAGTGGGCATTAGAAAGGAAGTCTCTCTGCTGTTCCCCTGACCCTCCCTCTTTGCCTACTCCTATTCTCCCTGCGTCCTTGTCTCTGCTCCACTCCAAGAGCTGGTTCTGCTCTGCCTCTGGGCCCCTCTGCTTGGCATATAGTCCTGGTCTTTTCCAAGTTTGACTCAGGCTGAGACCTGGCCCCAGGCCCCTCTTGCCCCTCCCTGCCATCCCACCCCAATCCCACCCCAGCTCTGTGATTCAGTTAGTATCGGTGAGTGACTGAGCTGCAGAGGTAAAGTAGGGGCAACAGGAAGGACAGAAAAGGCAATGTCAGGAGCAAATCCATCCTCAAAATCCTGAGCTTTGCACCATCTATAAAAAGTTTTGTGTGAAAAATGTAAATACACAACTTTAGATAGAGCAAATTCTAATGATCTTACAGGTAGAAATATACCACTGAATGATGTTGTCAATGTCTTTTTAAAATGGTAGAGAAAAGGGCCTCAATTTTAATCAACCAAATCATAAACACAAGAAAATCTTTTAATTTTGAAGGAGAACTTAGATATTTGTTGTGCTTTGAAGGTGCTAAAGGGTGTGCCAGTTAAATTTAGGACCTCTCAGGCCCCTTGTAGTCTCAACATTTTGGGCCAATGCAGCCTGTGTTTCAGAAGCTCTTGTCCTCAACTGCTTTTACTTCTAGGAGTCTAGGAGGTGCCCCACGTGTACTTGTAAGAGACCCATCAGTTTCTACAGTGTTGAAACCTGGAGCAGGACTGCCAAACTCTGCCCCTGTCATCAGAACCCAAGACCACTTGCTAAGAGGCTTGTTTAGTTGCTGTGAAACCTTTCAGAGGCACCACTCAAATTCCTGACAGCATTTCAGTCTCTTTTCTATTTCCACAAAGAACAACATGGGTTGGCTGGACACCCAAGGCCCACAAAACACAGGACTGAGCTAATCTGTCCCTGGAAACCATTGAGGCAAACCCATTCTCTGAGCAGCCAGGATGAGCTATAATTAAAAGCCCAGTGAGTCACAGCTCATGGGAGTTAGCTCAGAAGGCCTCACTCATAAAGTAAGACACCAGCCTGACATCTGCTCACGCTCATCCTGGGCGTCAGAATTCAGCCTTGTACGAGGACTAAGGGACTCCGCTGGAGAGAAGAAAGATACACCAAGCACCCTGAAGACAGAGCATCTGGACAGGAAGTCCAGACAAAGTGATAAAAATTTTCCCTAGACAAAAAAATTCCCTTCACCACAAATAATTTCTCTTTAATTTTTCTTCAGGTGGTGAAGCTGCTAATTTAAGCCCTTCGCATACTTTCCCAGCAGTGACTTCAACGTGTGATTTTACTGTACATCCTCCTAGGCCTGGTGGATTCAGAAAGAACAAGGGCTTTAAAATCCCAGCTCCACTACCTACTGGCTGTGTGACCATGAACAAACCTGTCAAATTTTCTAAACCTTAGTCCCCTAATTTACAAAATGGGTTTTTTATGAAGGTTAAAAGAGTATGATAATAACGTATGCAAAGCACCTGGCACAAGATCTTGCACATGATGGGTGATTAATAAATGTCAGTCTCCTTCCTTCCTCATAGAATTCATCAGATGATATGATTCTAGGTTTTCTGTCAGACACAGAACACACCCTTCAAAGCGCTTATGCTGCTTCAGCTCAGCAGACACCTTGTCTCAGGAAAGCCATTAGAAACCCCCAAAGTACTATATTTTTCTCCTGGTAAGTAGCTCACTTCCCACAACTTCCCACCACTTTGCATTAAGTGAGCTCAACAAATGAATCACACTACTTACAGAAGCAAATTTGGGAGCCACACCCAAAACAGAGGCATCTTGATTTTCCCAAGAAGCTGTCAGTACCACCAGAAAGAGGGCTTGGGGAACCCATAGTTAGAAACCCTGAATTCCCAAGTTACTTCAAGCTACCTCTGAATTCATATGCAAACGCAAGAGTTAGTTCATTTCTTTCGATGAATTTTTATCCACAGCATTCAATGACAGCATTTTGGCTATTTAAAAGGTGATTATTTACTTTTTGAAAACATTTATCACAGCATTTAAATTATGACTATGATTTTCAAGAATTTGAGAATTCTTAAAAATTGTATAAAAATTGGCACACCTTTATTTAGATCAGCCCTTTGTAACCTGCAGGCAGCAGAGTGAAGTGGAAAGTGTGTGGGGTCACAGTCAGATGACCAGGATTTAAGTATTTAAGTGCTGCTTTTGCCACTTACTAAATGATTTGGGGCAGGTTTTTGAGCCTCGGAGGTTTATATATAAAGTGAGGGAAACCTGCATATCTTGTAGGGTCTCAAAACAATGAAGCATATGAAAGTACATGGAGAACTTAATGCGATATAAAATGTTGGATTGCTTTTAAAAGTAATCGCTATCTTTACATTTGCCCAATAGTCCTTGTACTAATTGCTTGAATTAATTTTGTTGGTCTCTGTTTGCATCCTTCCAAATTAATGTATATATTTTTAAAGCTATAGCCTTTAAAAATGAATGGAAAACTATATTCATGATTGATGGCTAGAATAAAGCTGGTTACATAGGATCTAATGATTATATATCCAAAATTTAGTTTTCCTAGGTGAGGTATGTTGTTTGCAAAAATGGCCACATTGTTCCCTTCTCTGTACTAGATCTTTGTAATGCTACTTTGCAACTCTTGCCATCCGCAGGTGGTTATCTGTTTCCCTACTCCTTGAATCTGGGCTGGCTTTGTGACTTAGGCCACGAGAATGGCACAAAGTGATGATGTATCAGCTCTAAGTCTTGGACTCAAGAGACTGTGCAGCTTCCAATCTTACTCCTAGAATCCTGCTGCCATCATACGAATGAATCTGAGCTAGCCTGCTGGTTGATGAGAAACATATAACCTCATCACCCCACTTTCAACCCAGTCAATAAATGGCTAATAGCCATATGTGTGGATGAGGCCATCCCAGGTCAGGCAGCACCTAGTTGACTGATCAGCTGAACACGAATGAATGATTAACTGGGCCAGACCCAGAGAAGCAGAACCATCCACTCATCCCTAGACTTGTGAGTAATGATAAGGATTATTCTTTTAAGCTACTAATTTTGGGGTGGGGTTTTTTTTACACAATAATAGATAACTGATACACAGTTTTTTGATATTATTTTAAAAGGGACCCCTTATAACATGGCAGATTCAGGTAACAGAGAAGGGGTCCCTGCCTGTAAAAACCCAAAGAAATGCTGGGTGAATTTTATGGCAAGTTCAAAGGAAATCCCCAAGGGCAAGATAAGGAGAACTCAACTACATAGCAATAAACAAAGGCTGATATTGTAGCCTATAAACACATAACTTTGCTTACAATTCTGGGCATTAAAGACTGGGGACAAAAATTCTAATGCTCACATAAAGACAGAAGATTTGCCTGACCCACAAGAAGTGGAGAGCTAGAGCTGAAAAACCTTCTGTAATAAACCTGGAACCTCAAAGAGCTGTTCTTTCCAATGGAAAAACAGACTAGAAAACATTGGTCTGCTAACTCAGTGAAAAATATAGAAAGATTGCCACTTAGCAAGCTCATAGGTAGAGAAAAAAGTTGTCCTTGAGATACCAACACTCCAAGCTTGTAAAAAACACCGATGTAGTGACTGAATTTATACTACCTACGTTGTATGAAAATCCCATCCAAGGAATTAACATTCAC
>NW_012148619.1:2221972-2222598 GCF_000956105.1 Propithecus coquereli
TGGGAAATCTGAACAGATCTATAAATAGATTGCCTCAGTAACCAAAAATCTCCCAACAAAGAAAAACCCAGGACCAGATGGCTTCACTGGTAAATTCTACCAAACATTTAAAGAATTAACACCAATCTTCTTCAAACTAGTCCAAAATTGAAGAGGAGGAAACACTTCAAATTCACTCTGTGAGGTCAGCATTACTCAGATACCAAAGCCAGACAAAACAATTCAAGTAAACAAAATATAGACCAATATCCCTGATGAATATTCATGCAAAAATCCTCAAAAAAATACTATTAATTAGCAAACAGAATTCAATTGCACATTAAAAGGATTATACACCACAAACAAGTAGCATTTATTCCTAGAGTGCGAGAATGGCAAGGATGGTTCAAAATATGGAAATCAATCAATGTAATATACCATATTAACAGAATGAAGGAAAAAATCCACGTGATCGGCTGGGGGCGGTGGCTCACGCCTATAATCCTAGCACTCTGGGAGGCCGAGGCGGGCGGATTGTTTGAGCTCAGAAGTTCGAGACCAGCCTGAGCAAGAATGAGACCCCATCTCTACTAAAAATTAGAAAGAAATTAATTGGACAACTAAAAATATATAGAAAAAATTAGCCG
>NW_012148619.1:2225733-2231190 GCF_000956105.1 Propithecus coquereli
CTTTATTGTAAGAATACGGTATATAATACATACACAAGATATGTGTTACTCAACTGTTCATGTCATCAGCAAGGCTTCCCATAAACAGGAGGCTAATAGTAAATATATTTTCTCTTCTTTATGATTTTCTTAATAACATTTTCTTTTCTCTAGCTTACTTTATTGTAAGAATACAGTATATAATATATACAACATACAAAGTATGTGTTAATTAACTATGTTATTGGTAAGGCTTCCAGTCAACAGTAGGCTATTGGTAGTTTTGGAGAGTCAAAAGTTATACATGTACTTTTGACTGCAAGGGGTGTTGGCATCCCCAATCCCCAAGTTGTTCAAAGATCAACTGTGCAATAAAGTTGCAGGATACAAACCAATATGCAATGATCAGTTGTATTTATATACACTAAAAATGAACAATCTGAAAAGGAAAGTCAGAAAACAATTCAATTTAAAATGGCACAAAAATGAATTATACACTTAGGAATAAACTTAACTAAGGGGATGAAAGACTTATAAGCCAAAAACTATAAAACATTGCTGAAAAAAATTAAAGAAGACACCAATAAATAGAAAGACATCCAGTGTTCATGGATTGGAAGACTTAATATTGTTAAGATGTCAATATGACCTAAAACAACTTACAAACTCCATGCAATCCCTCTCAAAAATCCCAATGATGTTTTTTCCAGAAATAGAAAAAATTCATATTGACTATCAAGGAATCCCAATTAGCCAAAAAATACTGACTGAAAAAGAAGAACAAAGTTGGAGATATCACACTTCCTGATTTCTAAAAGTATTACACATCTACAGTAATCAAAACAGTGTGGTACTGGTATAAAGACAGACATATAGACCAATGGAATAGAGTGCAGGGATAAAACCTCATGTATATGGTAGGGTGCCAAGATGATTCAAGGGGAAAGGATAATCTTTTCAACAAATGATATTGGGAAAATTAGACATCTACATGTGTAAAAATTGAGTTGTACTCTTATTTTACACAATATACAAAAATTAACTCAAACTGGATCAAAGACCTAAACATAAGAGCTAAAACTATAAAACTCTTAGAAGAAAATATAGAGGAAAATCTTCCTGACATTGTATTTGACAACGGTTTCTTGGATATGACACCAGAAGCACAGGTAACAAAAGAAAAAATAGGTAAATGGGACTACCTTTAATAGTAAATATAATTTAGTAAGTTTTAGTAGAAATTTAGTGAATTTTAAAGTTAGTAAACTGGTAAATTTAAAACTATTGCACATCAAAGGGCACAATCAACAGATCAAAAAGGTAAAACACAGAATGAGGAAAATATTTGCAAATCATGTGTCTAATAAGGGGTTAATAGCTAGAATATACAAAGAACTCCTACAACTCAACAACAGAAACCAAACCATCCAATTAAAAAACGGGCAAAGGACTTTGCTGTGGTTTGGATATGGTTTGTTCCCACCAGATCACTTGCTGAAATTTAGTCCCCAGGGTGGTAGCATTGGGAGGTGGGGCCTAGTGGGACGTGTGTGGGTCGTGGGGGTAGATCCCTGTGAATAGACCAATGCCCTCCCTCTGGGGTGGTGAGCTCTCACTTTATTATTTCTCATGTGAGAGCTGGTTGTTAAAAAAAAAGCCTTGCACCTCCCTCCCTTTCTTGCTTCCTCTCTCACGTGCTTATCGGCCATTTGCATATCTTCTTTAGATAAATGTCTGTTCGAGTCTGTCTTAGTCCATTTTGTGTTGATAGAAAGGAATGCCTGAGACTGGGTAATTTACAATGAAAAAAAGTTTATTTGGCTCTTGGTTGCACAAGAAGCTCGACACCAGCATCTGCATTTGGGGAGGCAGATGGCAAAGAGGGGGCAGAGTGTGCAGAGATCAAAATAGACTAAGGCAGACTTGAACAGGCATTTCTCTAAAGAAGATATGCAAATGGCCAACAAGCCCATGAAAAGATGCTCAACATCACCAATCATTAGGGAAAATGTTGAGAATCCTAAATTTGATTGGTTGAAGAACATGTGAAGAGTTTGGCTAGATGATAAATGCCAATATTAAATCTGCTGGAGTTTCATGTACAAGATGAAGAGACAACATCCAAAATTGGTTAAGGATGTGATTTTCTTAAATGTGGTTTAAGAAATATGGATACTTTAAAGCTATCCCCTTGAAAATAAGAATAGATATTATTTTATCTAGAGATAAAGGATGGGATGTGGAATGGAGGTTCAGTTTTCATTTGGTTCATTAAATATATAAGGCTATAAAACAGGTGATATAAGAAGCTTCCATGGGCTGGGCATGGTGGCTCATGCCTGTAATCCTAGCACTCTGGGAGGCTGAGGCGGGCGGATCGTTTGAGCTCAGGAGTTCAAGACCAGCCTGAGCAAGAATGAGACCCCATCTCTACTAAAAATTAGAAAGAAATTAATTGGACAACTAAAAATATATAGAAAAAATTAGCCGGGCATGGTGGCACATGCCTGTAGTCCCAGCCACTTGGGAGGCTGAGGCAGAAGGATCGCTTGAGCCCAGGAGTTTGAGGTTGCTGTGAGCTAGGCTGATGCCACGGCACTCTAGCCCAGGCAGTTGAGACTCTGTCTCAAAAAAAAAAAAGAAAATCCACGTGATCATATCAATTGCAGAAAAAGCCTTTGACAAAATTCAACATATTTTATGACAAAAAAAAACTCAACAAACTAGGAATTGAAGGAAAATACCTCAACATAATAAAGGCCATACAAAAGGCCCACAGATAACATCATACTCAAAGGTGAGAGACTGAAAGCTTTTCCTCTCAGGTCAGGAGCAAGGCAAGAATGCCCACTCTCACCACTACTATTCAACATAGTAATAGAAGTCTTTGCTAGAGCAATTAGACAAGCAAACAAACCCAACAAACAAAAAGAAACAAAAGACATCCAAACTGCAAAGGAAGAAGTAAAATTACCTGTTTACAGACAGCATGATCTTATATGTAGAAAACCCTAAAGATTCCATGCACATACACACAAAGCACCAAAGAACTGTTAAAACTAATAAACAAATACAGTTGACTCTTGAACACCACGGGTTTGAACTATATGAGTCCACTTATATGCAATATTTTCAATAAGAATATCAGAAACATTTTTGGAGATTTTCAACAATTTGAAAAATCTCACAAACTGCATAGTCTAGAAATACCAAAAAAAATTAAGAAAAAGGTATGCCATGAACGCATAAAATATATATAGATACTAGTCTATTTTATCATTTGCTATCATAAAATATACACGAATCTATTATAAAATATTAAAATTTATCAAAACACATGCACACAAACACAGGTTGTACATGGTGCCATTCCAAGTCTAGAGAAATGCAAACAAACATGTGGTATTAAATTATAACTGCATAAAATTAACTGAAGTATATACCATGCTACTGTAATAATTTCATAGCCACCTCTTGTTGCTATTGTGGTGAGCGCAAGTGTTACAAGCATCCACCTCAAATGCTGTGTGATGCTAAGTACCTCTGCAGGAGCAGTTTGTCTCTCCTGTAAATTGCATATTGTAGTAAAAAGTAATCTCTCATGGTTTTCATCATGTTTAGTGCAATACCATAAACCTTGAATAACACCATGAGACCTACACAAAGTGCCATTAGTGATGCTAGAAATGCACCCAAGAAGCAGAGAAGAGTCATGACATTACAGGAAAAAGCTGAATTGCTTGATATGTACCATAGATTGAGGTCTGCAGCTGTGGTTGCCCATTTCAAGACAAATGAATCCAGTGTAAAGACCATCATAAAAAAAGAAAAGGAAATTCATGAAACCATAGCTACAGCTATTCCATCAGGCACAAAAACCTTGCACTTTTTTCAAAATACCTTTTTATCTTACAGTAAAAATTTAGCTTTCACCTGGGTGCAGGATTGCTATAGGAAAGACATACCTGTAGAGTCTGATATGCTTTAAGAGAAAGTGAAGTCATTATATGACAACTTAAAGCAAAAGGAAAGTAAAGGATCTAATGCTAAAGGATTTAATGCCAGCAAAGGATGGTTTGATAATTTTAGAAAGAGATTTGGCTCAAAAAATATCACGATAACAGGAGAAGCAGCTTCTGCTGACCAAGAAGCAGTAGATGAGTTCCCAGATGCCATTAAGAAAACGGTTGGGAATAAAGGATATCCACCTGCACCAATTTTTAATGCAGATGAAAGCATCCTATTCTGGGGGAAAAAACAACACAAAGGACATTTATTAGTAAGGAAGAGAAGAGAGCACCAGGATTTAAGGCAGGAATGGATAAACCGATTCTACTGTTTTGTGCAAATGTAGTTGGGTTTATGATCAGGACTGCCTTTATGTATCAAGTTGCTAGCCCTTGAGCCTTGAAGGGAAAAGATAAATACCAGCTGCCAATCTTCTTGTTGTACAACATGACAGTTTGCACAATGAAAACCCATTTTCTGGATTAGTTCCATCGATGCTGTGTCCCTGAAATCAGGAAGTACCTTGCTACTAAGGGACTGCTTTTTAAAGTTCATTTGATATTGGACAATGTCCCTGGGCCACCCAGAACTTCATGAGTTCAACACTGAAGGCACTGAAGTGATCTATTAATACTTACCTCCAAACACAATGTCTCTGATTCAGCCTCTGGATCAGAGGGTCATAAGGAACTTTAAGGCTCATACTCATGGCACCCTATGGAAAGGATTGTCACTGTTATGGAAGAGAACACCAATAGACAGAACATTATGAAAATGTGGAAAGATTACATCATTGAAGTTGCCTTTGTTATAGAAAAAACCGTGAAGGCCATCAAGTCCAAAACGATAAATTCCTGCTGGAGAAAACTGTATCCAGATGTTGTGCATCTTCACAGGATTCACGACAGAGCCAATCAAGGAAATCATGAGATATTGTGGATATGACAAAAAAAGCAGGGGGTGAAGGGTGTCAAGATATGGATCTTGGAGAAATTCAAGAGCTAAGACACACCACACCAGAGGAGTTAATGGAAGACAACTTGGTGGAGATGAGAGCTTCCGAACCAGTGCCAGAAGATGAGGAAGAAGATGTAGAAGAAGCAGTGCCAGAAATCAAATTAACATTAGACAATCTTGCATAAGAGTCTTGATTATTAAGATTGCTTCTGACTTCTTTTACCACATGGATCCTTCTATAACACGGGAACTGAAACTAAAGCAAATGGTGGTGAAGAATTGGTACCATATAGAACATTTTTAGAGAAACGAAAAAGCAAAACAATTAGAGTGTATTTCAGTAAAGTTACACTAACTGTGCCTGGCTCTCCTGCATTCCATTCTATTTCCTTCACCCCTTTGGCCTCTTCCACCCCTGAGACAATAAAACCAACCCCTCCTCTTCCTCCTCCTCCTCAGCCTATTCAATATGAAGATGATGAGAATGAAGACTTTTATGATGATCCACTTCTA
>NW_012148619.1:2244255-2246304 GCF_000956105.1 Propithecus coquereli
AGTGACTACTAAATTCTCTTCCTTGAGTGACTTTCTATGATTCTATAAATGTCTGCTCTGTGGTGTCCTGGAAGAGCTGGGACATCGCTGTCATTCAACACTACTGAGCACCTGTTCTATGCAAGACACCAGGCTGTATAACACTTTGTGCTGACCTCACGTGGCTTTCACGGTGTATTTGCCAGGAGAGTTTTTCTAGACTTGCCTGTAGGCTTCTCCCCTTTCCTATCGAAGCTTGCACTAATCCAAGCTTTCCTTGGGGGAGTTGGGGGTGGGGTTGGGACTTTTCCAGACCCGTTCGACTATGAAAGTGGAGAACTGACACGATTCCCCCGTCCACCACAGTGGCCATGCTCACAGTCAGTGCTGTGGTTTTCATTTGCAAAGTGACAAGTAAAGCTTGAAACATTTTCATCACTAGTAATGCTCTGTTTGTAGTGTATAGGTACATATTCATTTCTTTTTCTCCCTGATCCTTAAACATTTATTGTATTTTTTCTCCTGTTAAACAAGCTATATAGGCTTGATACAGAGAATTCTGAAAAGGCAGAAAAGTAAAATAATCAAATTAAGTAAAAATAATCTAAAATATTATCTTCAAGAGAAAGTTAACAACTTTGAGCATTCTGGTTTGCAGTTTGTATATTCTTCTAGTCTTATTTAATTGCATCTATGAACTTTTTAAAAACAAAAGAGAAATGATATTATATATATGGCTTTCATTTTTAAAAAATTAGTATTGTGAACATGTGCAAGGAGTGTTTCTTAAACTGTTTTTTCTATTGTCACTTTTACTGTAGATTAAAGTCTCAGATTCGATTTTTTAACTTAGCAGGGGGAGAGCCGAGATGTCTCGTTAAAACTTGGCTGAGCTCTTTCTAGCACGGCTTATTTACATAACTATCTTCCCTAAAATCGCCAGTTCCCACTAACAAGACATATATACATTAATGCCCCTCAGCCCTGTACGCGATGAGAGAAATGGCCATTTCCTTCCTTATAAAATGTGAACACGGTGAACGTCACCTGAGATGTGTCAGCTATTCTGAAATGCAAGATTAGAAAATCAAATTTCACATATACATTTCCACGAATCAATAGTCAAAATCAAAGGACAACCTTCTGTGTCACATTGAACTCTGGAAGCAAGTGTAAATAAGATATGCCCTGCTGTGAACAAAAGTTGCTGGAATCTGGAAGAATCTTCTCCTAGCCAAGGTTGCCTTTGAGGTTCGCTCCAAAAGCTGAGTTACCACTGGGGACCCCTGGCCTCATAATTTTGAGTGCCTAAGGTGCAGCAGCTCCAGTTCACTAGCACTAACGTCATTTTTACAAACCATACACCCACAACCGGCATCGCACACAAAACTCACATGATCTCTTTTCTACTAGAGTGTATTGTTGGCTAATCGCTCTCAGTCATTAAACTGGAAGAGACATACAGGGGAGACTGCTTTGGAGGAGTTCGGAACCTCAGTGCACAGAGAACCAGATGATTTAATTATTTCTCACATTTCTCTTTCCTTGGTAGTTAATTAGCAAACATTCCTTTCTCCACCTTATCTCTTTGTTGAGGCCATATCAGCAATTATCTGCCCTCCAGTCTACGCAAAAACTATCTGAATAATTCATAATGCAGAAGAGCTTATCAACGTTCTTCCATGTTCCATTGCCCAAGGATGATTAGCAATGAAATATTGCAAATATACAGAAAAATAGAGAGGTAAACAAAACCACCCAGATTTATGAGAGGTTAATCTTCTACCACACATGCTTAAGAGATTTTTAACAAAGCTCTTCAGTCATCATTGCCACATTAACAAGAACACTGGCCTTTTGCTATAACATGTCTTCTGAACATATCTTGCCTGTTGTTCTTTTTCATATTTCTCTGAAGTGGTCACATATCTGTCAGCTCCGTGGTCTTTCTTCTTCCAATTTGGCCCACCCCACAGGTGTGTGTGACCATGTGGTGTAGTGGTTGCTGCATGGCTTTGAAGTCACACAGATCTGAGTTCCAATCCCTGCCTACTGTTGAGCAAATGTGAC
>NW_012148619.1:2247369-2257681 GCF_000956105.1 Propithecus coquereli
TATATGTTTATATTTTAAAATATGTGCATACAAACATATACCCACCCACCCAAGGCCCCACCCCAAATATACTCAGAATCTCTGGGCATGATGGGGTGAACAGAAGGGGTTAATGTTCCACCCAGGGGAGGCTGTTATGGACCTATGGTTGAGAATCCCATTGGGTTAACTACTTAAAATGGTTCCTATCTGAAGGACAGTTTATGATTTTGGAATTAATCGGAAAGTCTTTTTTTTTCTTAAATAATTTTGCAGGCAAGATGCTGCCATTCCAAGTGTTTTGTTGCAAATGATGTCTTCCATAGGAATGAAGCATCCACATGGTTCATCCAAGCACATTGTAAATCAAAACACATGTCCATGGCTGGAATGAGAGCACTAGGACCATCTAACTGCATTCCACAGGAATGAGTCTGCCTGACACCATGCAAAGTGATGGTAAACAACCACCCTAAAGAAATCTACATGAAGACTAAGCAAAACAACCAAACAAAGAAAAATGAATTTAACCTAATTTTCTAAGATTAAAAAAATTGTGTAATGCACACACTCCATCCTTTTGTGAACGAAACACCACCACTCAGCATTACCGACTGGCCTAAGAGTACATTGACACGAAGCCTAGACTTGGTGACAGTGCTTCCAGTACTCCCCTTTCTTCTCCCCCTTCTTCTTTACTCCCAACAGCTCTATCATCTTGCAAGTAACTGGGCAGGGAAGTGCTTATTGACTGGTCTTGAAAGCAACAATGCATCTAAAGCTGCAGACCATTCGAAAACCATGCCTCTCTTTATTTATTCCGGTTGCCATGGCAGGAGGAAAACAAAAAGCAACTGTGTTTCAAAGCAACAATAAAAGGAGCAACATTCTTTGTAAGCAAGCAAATCTTCCAGAAGAAAAGTTGTAAAGCCCATGTAGATTGCCCCAATAGAGAGGATGACTGTTAATGGTGCTACGTGGAGACATAAACTTGAGACCAAGAAAAGCTGCTCTTTGAAGCTGTAACTTTTCTGTTTTATTTTAGTTTCCTGCTGCTAAGTTTCTCTTTCAATCAGTGCGATCGGTGGGGCTTTTCGGGCCACCTAATTCAAGGAAATCAGGAACTGGAGCAGGGTCAGAATGCTGGCTGATATCTTTCAACAAACAGGAACCTGGAATTTGGGTTACTGAGATATTAAACCTAGTAAGCCAGCTCTATCCCTCAGGGCAGAGTCAGCAGGCAAAACGTCCTTGATGGTTGGGTTTTCTAGGGTCTGTGGCAGGCAACCTCAAAGGTGCATCCCTCTCCCGCTGAGAAATCAGGGCCACTATCTTTAATTACTGAAATAGTAGTGTATGTCCCCCCCCACACTGCAACCTCAGTCCTTAATTTGTCACTTTTGCCTTGCATTCAAGTGCCTTGGCATGTGTCAACTGTAGGCAGCACTTTGATTTCCTTTTCTATAAAGGCTCCAAGTACCACGTCATTAGTTTCTGCAACCATATTGCCCATTGATATATTCTCCTGGAATAAACTTTAAGACCACCTCCCCATCAGAAAACAGTGGAGAATTGGGCATAGAAAGAATTATGAAAGCAGTAGTTTCTATTAATTCTTTTTCAGTGGATTTACCTAGAGCAACAATAGCATCTTGGCTTTGGACTTGCCCCTGCATTCATTCATCTTGGTACTTTTAACCTTTTATTGTAGGTAGATTCCCCGCTACCTAAAAAACCAAAGGGAAAAAACCTGATTCTGTAATTTACTTACATCCTGTTACGCTTTCTCAGGTTGCTCATTTCCATACCAAGCCCCATCTTTGGTTGCCAACATCCTACTTTGAAGGAAAAGGGGGAGGCAGGTCGACTGAAATTGTTCCTGAGCTCAAAGGAAGAGCACTCCCAGTTACATCTTCCAGGCAGTCCTGGGCTATTTCAAAGGTCAGCAGGTCCAATTCTATAAGAAAACACCACTTAGTTTCTCAACCTGCTGGGGATTGGTGAGGCGTAAACAATAAATTAAATAAATTAATCGACAAAACCTGGTAACTGCCAGTTTCTGAGAACCCAAACAGCAAGAGGTATCCTCAGCCCCCAGGGGCAAGAAGGGACTATCCTGATGCAATAAAAATAAAGAAATCACGAGCTCTGCAGCTTTGGAGAGGAGCTATTCTCCTGCCCTGGGGGTGCCTCTGAGCCCCTGGCTTTAGGAGACCACCTAACTAGCAAGGTTGACCACAAAAAAGCAAGAAACCTTACTTCACTTACTACTTGCACCGGTGGACTGGTTTTATGCTAAAGAGTGATTTCTAATTGTTGCCTTCCTGTCATGGCAGTTCACACCGTGCCCCATCCCAATCTTTATGTCGAGGTTAAATGACACGTACATGAACTCTGAGGATGGTCAAGGAGCCACAAATGGGAGAAGGAGGAAGAGGGAATGGGGAGAGGCCATCATGCCTACTTTGGCCGGTGAGGATAGTCATGACCATGGTGGGGACTTTGTGCAGGTAATATGCGAGCTGTAAAATATGACTGTAAAATAAAAGGCATCCAATTTACTGGCTGGTGAAGCCAATTTGACCACTTTGCTGCCATACAGAATATGGATATAAGCCGCAGGTCTTTTTTTTTTCTTTTTTTTTTTTAGAATATTTTTCACAACTTTATTTAATATTAGAAATTTCTGAAACTATAGGCTTCTGCATTTGAGCTTCTGTTGTCATTTCTTCTCATCTTCCACTTACTGGGAGAACATGTTATCAACTTTAATTTTTAGCCCCAGCTAGTGGATACTTCCTGTTCTTCCTAGCTCACTCTCCAGCCATCTGTTACAGCCAAAGCAAGGTTCCGTGGCCCTTGAAGTAAGAGAGCCCTGGCCATTGGCTACCTAGTGTTTTGCCCTCTGAAATTCTTGTATTTCCTTCTGAATTCACACACTCAGAATTTGGCATTATATTCTTAAGTTATAATGTCCTCCAGTTTACGCCCATTCAGAAAGCCAAAGTGAGCAAGACTAATTAATCTAGGAAATGGCTATTAGCCCTAGGGACATTGGATCCTCTCATTGTCCCATAACCATGGACCACTGAGAAGTTGCCTTAGGTGGCAGGGAGCCCAAATGCTAGTTCATGCTCTATCCCTAGCAGCCATTTGATTTGGGAAAAGACCTGTTTTCCCACTGGACTTCAGTTTTCTCCTCTTTAAAAATGAGAAGCTGGCTAGACAGTCACATCTCCTTTAGGTATATGGTTCTGTGCTTTGGAACCGAAAGGTTAAAGATCTGAGAACGGGTGCATGCCAAAGGAGCTTAAAATAATAGTGCCTAACGGTTAAGCACTTGACGTATATTAACTCATTTAACCCTCTCAATAATCTTACGTGATAAGTATTATAATTATGATCCTTATATTTTAGATGGGGGAAAAAGACAGTGAGAAAGAGGCTGAGTAACTTGACCTGTCAGAACTAGGGTTTTGGGGGTGGTTAAACCACCGTGTATACAGGATAATGAGCAGATCTGAGGAATGAGCTTCCTTGACGTTTGCGTGCTTGGAAGATTAGAGAGGGAGTATGAGAATCCCCGTTAATCTGCCCATCAACAGCATGTACAGAGAAGCAAGACCAGAACTAGCGAGTGTCCTCCCTACCACCTGCTGGATTCTCCTGCACTATTCAGTGCCCGACATCACCATAGAAAAGCACAAGCACTTCATAACCATGGTGTAAATTAGGAGGATTCTGGCAGCAAAGCCCAGAATTGCTCAAAGATACAATGATCATCTTGGGATCTCTTTGCCACCTAACTGACCTGTCAGTATACTGAGGTGGTCTGGGGTGGGAAATACTCAGATGACATTGGATAAGGGAATACAAGAGGCTGGACAGAGAATGACCCTTGAGGCTAGTTTGGAGAAACAAGCTGATTCCAGGGGTCTTCGAAACACAGCCGCTCTGAGGTCCTGACTGCCCTACTCTGCACCCAGCACGAGTCTCCTCAGAAGTAAGTGCCTTTCCCTGAGCCTCACCCTTGCCAAGCGAGGTCTTTGCAGAGGACAGGACAACATGCTTGCTCATATTGAAAACCGGTCCATTGAAAACCTCTAAACCAAACAAGGCTCTAGCAGGAAAGCTGCTTGCCCGTCCACAACAGAAAGGTAGCGATGAAAGTTTGTAATGCCATCTTGATTCCAAGCTCATTGCATTAGGACCCATGGTCCTGAATAGGGACCTCTTTTCAATGCTTACTTACCATAGAAAGTTTCATAGAAACATTATTGAGTGTTGTTTAGTTCTTTGCCCTTGGGGTTTTTTCCATCATTAATCTTCTTGGAGCGGGGTGGGGCTGAGCTGGGAACAACACTATACAGTGCTGGTTGCAGTCGTCCTTATGCAACCCAGCGCATGCACAAGTTCATACCACGTTTTGGGGAAAACCAACACAACAGTGCCATTTAATACAGCTTCAGGCTGCCAATTGTCACTGATGCGTACCATTGGCAACTTGGAAAGAATTCTGTATATTGACACTTTCTTTGATCCTATCAACCAAACGGCTATGTGGCATGCATGTTATTGTACTGAATGAAATACATTTCTTTCCTTTGAGCTAAAAGCACACCATCATAAGCAGCTACCGATTCTTTGCCACTGTGCCATGAATTTACCTACTGTACTTTGTAACCTGGGAGAGCTATGAATCATCCTTCCTAACTTTTCAGCTTAACAAAACAGGCTACTTTTGATACAATCTCTTCTTTATCTAGATTTATTTGTTCTGAATCTTAATGCATTCTTAGGGCATTATTTTCGTATTGAAGACAGCACTCCCTCAGTGTTTGTATAATGATAATTTTTCTTTCAAGCTCTTCCTCAGCTCCTGCTTGCCCTTTTTTTCTCAAGGCTTTGTATTCCTAGGAATACCTGAGTCACATGCAGTCGGATTTCCAACATTCCACAATCATGGGCAGGGGGCGTATATTCTTGCCTTCCATGGGTCACTGAACAGTGTTAAAATTCTGATTTCTTTAGGAATGGAGCTCTGAGACAATCTCTTACCTTGCCCTTCTTTTTCAGTAATTTTAATTTCCAAGAAATGCTACAGATTTCATTTAAACAGTAGTTCAGGAATTACCTTGTGCTGGGCACTTTAATGGGTGCTGGAGACACTGAGACGAAGAAACGTGATTGTTCTCAGGAAGCTCACAAAGTGCTGAATGAGATAAGAAAGGTCATGATTAAACGAAGCAGGGCATGCTCTAAGGAAAGGTAAGCAAGGATTTTATAGGTGTGCCAAGGAGTGCTTGACCCAACCTGGAAGAGTTCAGAAAAACCTATCCAAGAGCCAAGAAGAGATTATGCTTGACCTGAACGTTAAAAGACAAGTAGCAGTCATTCTCGGGGAGTCCAAACCAAGGATGGGTTGATGTGGATGAAGCTAGGGGGTGTAATTAAAGGGGAAGCTGGAAAGAGAGTCATGGCCAGATCATGGAGGGCTTTGTCCCTTGGGCTAAGAAAACTGAACTCTATCTTGAAGTAGAGAGGAGCCACCGAAGGTATTACATATGCGGTAGTATCATGTATGAAAGGACAACATCCCTGCTAAGTTCATAAAAGTTAGTAAGATTCTGTGTGCCCATTTGCACCATCTGACATTGCTCCTTGGCCCCAGCAACAGCATACAGAGCATGGGAAGACTAGCTCAAGCTTAGTGCCAATTCCTGAAGCCAGTCTACCTCTCCAGGGGACTTACTTCAATGACCTTCTTCAAGCTCTCATAGAGAGCTGTGCTTGTTCTGGTACTCTGGTCTGTGGAAGATTAAAGGATAGTGATCAACCTAGAAGCCTTACTGGAACAAAATCTCTTTGCACGGGGTCACGAAATGAGGGATCCGGATGGTAGAAGGCAGCGTAAATGGCATTTGTAGATGAGGTGATAGGGTGTGCGCAGAGGCAGAGACACAAGCCAGCAAGCCCCACGCATGGCATAGCAAATACAACAAGGAGGTGGGGGCAGGTGGCAGGCATGGTACGAGGGATCAGACGATCCACTGGCTCCCTTTGTTCCATGCAAACACTGCTACACAGAATGGTACACATCTCCCAGTTGGAGAAGCTAAGGCACAAAGAAATAAATTGTCTCAGCCTGAATGTGAGGCAGTGGTAAATTAATAAATCACATGCTTCTGTTTCTAATCTCTCCTCCATTCCCAAGAATAGTCTGTTATGTCAAGTTAGACATTCTCCCTTTGAAATCATGCAGTCGCAGAGTTAAAGGAAACTTTCCAATGGAAATGTCATTACCTAAAAACAAACCAAACCAACCAACAAACAAAAAACCTCAATTAATGCCCCAATCATCTTCTATTGTTGCTCCTATCTGTATCACGTGCACTAATGTACTTAAGGATCAACAAAGGCCTTGAAACTGCTCAGGAAAACAAAGAGACTCCTAAGGATCCCCGAACAATTCTTTTTATTTTTTCCTCTGGACACTGGCCTTTTTATTTTTCCATGAGAAATTTTGGGCCAAGTCAATGCATAAATAGTAACAGAATTTTCTGAGTGCATGGTTACTTTTGGTTTGTCTGACTTCACGGCACACTGGCCTCGCTGCTCCAGAACCACCCACCCTCTTTATCCTTGTACATATGTTTTATGATGGATTTTTAAGGCATTGAAAAGAAAAGTTTAATGCTTTCACTCAGCCAAGGTGCCTCCATTTTCATCAGCGACTTCATTGGCTAGGATGTGTTGTAAACCCTACAAAATAGTTTCAAAATTACTGGCTCAGTCATGTTGCCCACAAGTGACTCAGCCCAGCAAAGAAGAAGAAAAAGTTTTTGTGTTGTTATTGTCCTGAACACACCTTCATGCAAGTAGGTAACCCCTCCCTCCCTGTCCTCCCCATTGGGGCCACATTTCCTATTTTATGCTTATAATGAGGTAGACTCTGGATATTGTACAATAAATAGGTTTAATAGGTATATTTCTGCAAACATATCCACAAGTGAGGATTTTGTACACATCATTCAAAACTACCTGAAGGGTATTTTCTAAGTAACTTTCTGTGAATCTTTTCATAAAGCAAAGGCCCTTTCGGGGAAGAAAAAAAACTCAAAACATTATTCCCTATTGCATGTGTTCTAAGTTCAGATTTTCATGTACTAATTTAAAAAAATTATGGTGGCCACCATTCTTTTTATCTAGTAACCTTCATACCAACACAAGAGTCAATCATGCTTCGCTCTTAAGCATACTACACAATGACATTTGAAAATGTGGGCTACTGAGATAGAAAAGTTCCTCTGTGAGTCAGTAGCCAAGTCCAGCAAAATACCTCATGGTTCCAACTAACAAACCCATAGCCTTTCGTATTCAGTTCTGCTTTCTCAGTGGTCTCTAACAGTCCAATTTCTCATTAGGAACTGAGAATTGGGTTGATTTCCACTTCTGCAGGAAGGTGGTGCTAGCTCAGGTACCCTACGCTGACAGCGGTAGAGAGAGTAGCCGAGCCTGGGGATCTGGAGCCTGTCAACTCTTTCCCACCTCGGCCCCCTCTTCCACCCTCTACCCTACGCGGTCCTAAAGGATATAACATATGAGCAGAGAATAAGACCTGGCAAAGGGAGAGAGGTGCTGTTAATGGGGCTCCTACCTCAAACCCTGATGTCTCATCTGGACTTCTCTCCACAGGTGCAGTCCTGGATTCCATACTTTAAAAAGCATGGCATGGCCGGGCACAGTGGCTCACACCTGTAATCCTAGCACTCCGGGAGGCCAAGGGTGGGAAGATCGCTTGAGCTTAGGAGTTAGAGACCAGCCTGAGCAAGAGTAAAACCCCATCTCTACAAAAAATAGAAAAAAATAGCCAGGCGCGGTGGTGCATGCTTGTGGTCCTAGCTACTAGGGAGGCTGAGACAGGAGGACCACTTGAGCCCAGGAGTTGGAGGTTGCAGTGAGCTATGATGGCACCACTGTACTCTAACCCAGGTGACAGAGGGAGGCTCTGTCTCAAGAAAAAAAAAGCATAGCACACAGGCCTATGTCTCCCCACCACCTATGCCATTAGGGAATCGCTGATCTAAGTTGAGGCCTAAGGCCAGCAGTGTGCTGCTGAAGCTGGCTTGTATCAGCTTGTGAGAGCCCATTGTTACATTTTCAGGAATTCTGCAAGCCAGCTGTTAAAAACGGCCATTACTAGAAGTGAGATTATATAAACTTCTGATTAAATTATATCAACAACAAAGATACTGAATACCCAAGGCTCATCATTTCCTGAGCATTTACTATTATCTACATTACCGAGGTTTTTTACATCTATTGTTTCTTTAATGGTGGGAATAGTATACAACAGTGTGGGGCTACACATCTCTTCACAACTCCATACTCAGTGACATCGCACTGGAATCCTGAAATCAGGGCATTTATACCATGGAAATCAGTAAACACTACAACTCTGGGCTTGATTTATTGTTGATTGTCTCTAGACTTAAAATGATGGAGAAAATGTAAATAACTCAGATTAAACTTAAAAATGTCATGTCTGTAAGCTGGTAGGCTGTGAACAGCACAACATTTGAGGAAATATTCTTCCAATATTTGAAAAGTGTCTGATTCAATAAAGAAAATACTCTCTTCATTCTACAAACAAGTGGAATTCCAACAGATGACTTTGTTGTTTTAACTTTCATCTTACTCTTTTGTGTAAAGAAAAATATCAACCAACATTCGGGTCAGTAACCATATTTATTCATCAACTGCAACCACAGTTTGGCCATAGATAAAAAAGTTCCATAAAGCATTCTGTAAGAATCAATATGCTATATAAAATTTACAATAAAGTGTATATGTTCTACACAATTTTTAAATTGTGTATTTTATTATTTTTATATTAGTAAAATTTATAATAGACTTACATTTGATTATCTATGCACATTTCTTCCCCAAAGAGCTGGTTGTTAAACATTTACCAGCCAACCACTGCCTAAGACAAAAACAGGTTAACAACAGCCTACTATCCTATAGGTCCACACCCTTATCTCAGACCTTGAGTTTACCATTCCCCTGTCAAGAAAAATATAGAGTATATACAATTAAATCAAAAGGAAAAGAAATATTCCTTAAGACCTAAAGTAGATAATTTAATCTGCCTAATCCAGCCCTTCCTAAGAAGGTTGCCCCTCAAGTAGGGACAGCTTTAGGCTGATCTGACCACACCTGCCCTGTGGAAAAAATAAAAGCAAATCCTAACACATGGCAGTCTTGGCACCATAGTCTAAAAAATATCTTCCTCTTTGGTGAGCTCATATCCCATGGCTCCTTGGGGGCAGAGGAGTAGGAGTAGAGAACAAAAGCAGTCTGAATCTTCTTGTCCAACCTGGTAATGTTTGGGGTACATAATAAAAGATCAGTGAGCATTTCCACCTTTTATCAAATGGAGTATGTGTGAACATCACGGCTTCTTACACAATTATTTTGAGATCGTCATTGCTTGTGATTTGAAAATGCCTTTGTAAAGGTGAAATAAGATACAATTACTAGACAAAGAAGTATAGAAATTTAAAAATCCTGTTATATGATGGTCTTGTCATTTGGTAACTCTTGGCCAATGCCAACAACCAATACCACTAAGAAGTGTTCTTCAGTGCAGGAAAAAAATGCAGTGAAACTTTAAAGTTTTCATATTTTAAAAAAATGGCCAGTCCTGGATCTAATAAAATCATATTACTGTGTATCTTATTCTTGAGTCCTTGTCCATGTACCTATTTAATTTTTTACATATTCACAGTAACACATAAAATTGTATGAGGTCTGTCCGGAAAGTATCCAGCCACTGTTAATCTGGACAGACCCCATATGTTCTATATTTTTTGCTAAACATGAGAATTTTTCCATTTTGTTAGTCTTATTCCCTGCTTACTTTCTCCTTAATAATTTTCTCTTTAAAAAAAAAAGCAAAAGCCCATCAAATATCTGTTTTTACCTGAGTATAACAAGGTGGAAACTTTTGCTAAAGAGTCATCCCTCAATTAAAGGGAGTACAATTTTTCATTTACAAAAAAACACAATTGGCGCAGATAAGAAAAAAAGTCTTCAGGTAAGCTGCTTTTGAATGTCTTATTTATAGTATCACAAAAATAAATATATAAGACTTCTTTGGCCTCCAAATAAGAGATGAGTCAATGGTACCACCATAAAACGTTCACATATCTACCCACCATAAAACAGAAACTGGCCTCAGGACATCTTACAAGAAAATATAATGTTATAGGCTAGTCTTGACAAATAATAGTGCTTTTATTTAATCAGTATGTTCTTGACAGCCAGGCAC
>NW_012148619.1:2259026-2262097 GCF_000956105.1 Propithecus coquereli
GCTAAAATTGAAAATTTTAAAAGGAGGTCTGTTACAGTTCGCTCTCAAAAACAGGTACGTCTATAAAACCTACCATCCACTCTCATTCTTCTACAGTTGTATCAAATATTCAAAGTATAAAAAGAATAGCCGAAACTCATCATGATAGTCTGCTTAGTATTTAATTAACAAGACAGAATACATTCTTAATTTATCAATAATAATCATGTCTAAATGAAATGCCCACAAATAGCATAATATATTTAGTAAGTACTAAAATCTAGTTAACCGTGGGAGCTGTGTAACCTGTGAAGAGCTGAATGGTACTAGCAGGTGAGTAAGTTGGCCTCGGTAACTCAAATGTTCATTCTGAACCAATAAATTTAAAGAACATACTCGCTTGACTTTTAGCATTACAAATACTTAATGCTGAAACTAAAACTTGACTTCCACTTGCTCCTATAGGTCTGCTGGAGAGCCCGAAGATGATTATGATTGATTCCCTCAAAATAAATTTAATAGATGGTTCCTTGAGAACAAAACAATGAGCATGAAGATAAAGATCCAACTGCACACACAAGACACTGTCCAAAAAAATGTAGGGGCTGGAGAAGACGGAGAGTGGAGGAATTAAAATACATTTCAATTGAATAAAAAATGAATGTTTATTCCTTTCTTTAGACCCCGTGAAACGGCAAAGAACATTTTCCTTGAGAGTAGTAGGGTGTAACGTTTTCTCTGCCCAAGCAAATCGCCATGTGAGTAGCTTGCCTTCCTACTAAAAGTTTCTAAGTTTTGTTGAAATTGAAGTTATTGTTGTGACATGTACAAGTACTAAGTCAAGGTTTTGGAAAAATGAACCGGCAAGCTTACAATGCTAAATATTTGGTTACTGAATTTCGAGAAACCAGAAAAAAAAGGAGGGTTATAACCAGTTAATGGAAAAACCTGGTTGAAATGTCACCTCCTCGACGAAGCCTTCCTCTCAACTATGCACATACCTTGATTACAGAACTTGCTACTCTGCACATAAATACTGCTCATCTCTGGTTTAAGCTGACTGGGGGTAAGGGCTGTTAGCTATGCACAGCAGATGTTCACAACTGTTAAATGAATGTATTTCAACATTTTACTTTTTTGCACATTTTAATAAATGTCTCACCCAGCAAATCAGGTAATTCATGTAAAATAAACAAAGCGATAATATTTTCAAAATAACACTCCTAGTATAGATTTCTACCAACAAAGCAGGTCTAATACACACTGCTATACCATTCTAAGCTGTCTTTTCATTTGGTTTTATTCCCAAAGATTGCGATTACATTTTATTTCCCAGCCTCTGTGGTTGGTCTCTTGTGCCAGTTATGAATTTACTGTCTCTCAGCTTCAAATTTACCCTTCAATGCCTGCTCTACAATAATCAATGTGATTTTTGTAAGTATTTCTCCTTTACCTCAAGCATGATGTTAAGTTTTCTCAGGAGACACTGCTTGTTCCTGCTGCTGTGTGGCTGGTCAGCAGTGCTGGACATCTGGTGGTGCTTTGACGCGGCCGTGTGCCCAGAATGGCAACCCCAGCTTGGCCTGATGATTACCTTCTCGTGGTCTTCCCAACACAGACACGTTATGCTCTAGGCTTCCTGTCTGCAGCAGCACCCTGACCCCTCCTCAGCGTGCCCCAGCTGAGGCTCACCGGTGCCCTGGAAGGTTGCTTCCTATTCACCTGGCAACTATGGACAGATCTGGCCTGGGCAACCCAATAAACTTCACCATCAACTACCAGACTCTAACTCACTGGACCTGGCTGATACAGTTATCAACATAGAAGTCTGGAGCCTCTGAAATTAATAGTAAGATAACTTACTTTTCTGAACTTGGACCAGAATCAAATCTATTAAAGGTAAAATGTTCTATACCATATTTTTATTCCCAGAAGCACTAAGCCCCTAATTTTCTTTTTTATAAACTTGTATTTTTCTAAACCTTCCATTCAGAGGTACAAGTTACAACACTTAACTTTAGTATTTCAGGTTAATAGTAGTTGACCATATAGGGAAAAAAATCCATGAAAAACACAAAGAGAATCACTATATAGGAAATATAAATTGATTTTAAGAGTGATTACGGGGCAAACACATTAGTTTTATTAATGAAGAACAGGACCTTCAGTTATCGTAGGTGGAAAAGACTCTCTCTTCATATGGAACTACATTTCAGCTGCAGTATTATAACTTAGAAGGCTGTATCTTGCAATGCAGTGAGCTTGAACTTCAGTGCTGCACAGATCTGGGTTCAAATCCCAGTTATGGGACTTCTGAGCTTTGGCCAATTTATGTAATCTCTGAGTTTGTATGTGTAATCTCTGAGATTCTATGTGGGAGGTATATCCTACTTTGCAATCTTCATGCATACCTCTCACATAGAATTGAGGAAATTAAACAAGATGAGCACCACCATGGTGATTAATTTTCCTTCTTGTTTCCTCATTTTATAGGTAAGAATATTGAGGCACCAAAATAAAGTTTTTGACAAGGGTGCAGTAATTTATAGATAAAGTTGAACTAGGCTTAAAGTACTCTTCATTTTAAAAGTATGCAAACTTGGGAAACAAAGTATGTGCCAATGACCAGTAGTTCTATTGGGAAGGAAGGTAATTTATTAAGTACCATACTACAGGGTCCTGATAAATACCATTCTTTATCAAACGGACTGATGATGAGCCACTGGTAAGTGCAATTTATATTAAAAATTTAATATCTTAAATATTAATACTTCATAAAGTGCTATGACCAATGTTATTTCATTTGATCACAACAGCCTTATCAAGACCTACCTTTAGTGATAGGAGTAATAAAGAATTTCATAAACTATGAAAGTTCAAAAGATTTTAGGTGTGGAAAAAAGGCAAATCATGGCTAATAAACGATTTTGCTAATAATTTCTCAACTTTTAATGAAAACTCATGCTCCCCTTAATGGTATATATCATACAATAAAGGTTAAATTAACAGGTTTACAAAACATTTACTCGCCCAGGAAGAAAAACTGCTTGGACTTGTTGCAAAAAAACAAAGATATGAGATAAAATGTGAAA
>NW_012148619.1:2262147-2263018 GCF_000956105.1 Propithecus coquereli
TCTTTGGCCTCCAAATAAGAGATGAGTCAATGGTACCACCATAAAACGTTCACATATCTACCCACCATAAAACAGAAACTGGCCTCAGGACATCTAACAAGAAAATATAATGTTATAGGCTAGTCTTGACAAATAATAGTGCTTTTATTTAATCAGTATGTTCTTGACAGCCAGGCACAGAACTGCTCCAGTAAGATTCCCCCTGTCCCTTAAAAAAGGAATATGTGCTGTGAAGGTCAGACTGACATATTGAGGAGGTTGGAGGGGAGAAACCCAATTAGCCTGGTGGCCTACGAGGTATGAGTCTTATGTTAATCTTTCAAAAATTGATAATTGTATTGGAAAGATGAGGGTTCAAGAAGCAATAAACTTTAAACTTGCAAAACAAGCTGGGAAAAATCAAGATTATTTCTACCTACCAGGTTCTGGTACCTGCATAGAAAGAACATGTGCTTTCAACCACAAAGACATTTATTATGTTTCATTTTTTAAGTTTTATTAGACTTTCTTTTTCTCTATGACTTGTTATCCCAGAGCAAAACTAAAGAACTCTTTGGTCATTGCCCTCTAAATAAGAACACTGAGGTATTGTTTTCCTATTTGACCCTTAATTATTAATTCACACCAGCTACCACCCTTTCATGAATCAGAAAGTTAAAGAAATACATTATTCATTAATATTAAAATCTAGAGGAAATCAAATGTCAGATTACTGTGGCTTTAGCCATAGACTTATTTCTATGATATATGCAATCACTGTAGGAGATGCTACCAAGTTCAACAAGCTGTTTTCACTATATCAACAGAGAGGCATTACCCGGCTCATAAAAGACTTTTTAATGTGCTAAACTCCAGAATTTTGTAATAAATT
>NW_012148619.1:2273538-2279071 GCF_000956105.1 Propithecus coquereli
AAGACTTTTTAAAAGATGGCTTGTTAAAACTGAGTAATTGGATTTCTTAACAATTGCTATATTGGCACTAATTACTTTAGAAGGTTCTTTTGTTAGGACTTATAGTTCCTCGTGCCATGCCACACAACTTGCAACATACAGTCTCTCTTCTGGTGATTCATGTCAGCTGACACTAACAGGACTCTTTCTGTGACTAGTTAATTAAATTACCATCCAATTTAAATAACTATCTTGCCAGTTATTGCAGAGTTGCCAAAAGAGAGAGAAATGAGCTCTTCTAACCTTTATAATGATTAGTGAAAATTTCATATTATCTTTTTTTTTTAAGAGACAAGTTTTTTGCTCTGTCACCCAGACTGGAGTACAGTGGGCTGATCACAGCTCACTGCAACCTTGCACTCCTGGGCTCGAGATCCTTCTGCCTCAGCCTCTGGAATCACTGGGATTACACGTGCATCCTATCCTGCCTGGCTAGTTTGTGATTCTCCCACTTGGGCCTCCCAAAGTGCTGGGATTATAGGCATGAGCCACTGGGCCCAGCTCATATTACCAATGGAATAAAAAGGACAGTTCTCATCTGTTTGGCTTCATAAGTCTTCTTTTCCACTCTTTCTGAAGTTTTACATTTCCTATCAGTTACTTTTCTAATGTCAAACTAATTTTAAAATCATTCTTTCCTTCTGTAGAGTCCCTTTTAAGATGCTCTAGAAAAACACTAAACTACTTCAAAGTTTTAACTAAACTTCTGTGTCGTAACATTTAAAACCAAAAGAAATTTTTGTATTATCTCACATTTTATTGCACAATACAAAATTGATTAAAATGCATTAAGAAATAACATTTTGTGTTTACATTAACACTAACTTAAAATGTTTGGTAGAGGATAACACAGTTTATTTAAATATATTCCAACTCAGGATGAAAGTAAGCAGTTTATTTCAAAAGGTTTACATATTTTAGCTATAGTTTTTCATTAAACTATACAACTTTTTAGAAACATCTCTCTCCATTCTTGCTTCTGTTATTCTATTCTTCCATTCTTTACAAGTTCACAGTGTTATAGAAGTGAAATATAAGACTGATAGAAACCACTCTAAAACATACAGCTTTATATACATAAAAAATTCAATAATGTTGCCACAACCCCTAATACGATGTGATCCTTATTTACTATTATCCAGAACTGTACATATTAAATTGTTCAAGTATATCTAGAGCAGTGCTTATAAAAGTGAGGTCTCACTGCTAAATTAGTGGGCATCTCTCTGAAGACCACATACTTCAACTCAATTAAGATAGAGTTCTAACAATTTTTTGATTTTACAATGTATCATACATTCTTAAATATTCTAAAATGCTCAAATGAGCCAAATATATAATTTGATTTACATCTAGTTTTTAATACCCCTTTTGTACAGCACCAGAGGTTAAAAATGGATCTGACTAACCAAATGTTCTCTTTCTTCCATTAGTTTATCATCATTTATTTCTACAACATTAAACTCAGGTTGAAAATGATGACAACTTGGGTCAAATGTTTTCACCTTAAATAAATAAACATTTCATCCACTTCAAACTTAAATACCTGGTTGTTTTTCTATAATGTTATGTTTCTTGGTAACAGCTACTGAATTAACTAAGCCAAAGACCAACTTCTCATCTTTGAGGACTAGGCAAGTCGGATAGGATTCTCTAGGTTTGCTTTAAAACTTTCAAGAAACCTGGTTGCCAGTTCGTCATCGACCACTCGACTGTCACTTGACATTGTGACTGTTATAAGCTGGCGCTGCTGCAGTTTGGCATTCCCCTCTTCATCCTCAGTGAGCTTCAGCACAGGTCGAAATCTCCCAACAGCCAGGATACAGGCCTGAGGCGGGTTGATCACTGCAGTAAATTCATCGATGCCAAACATCCCCAAGTTGGAAATACTAGAGGGAAAATGAAAGCTCTGAAGGTGGCACGTCCTTAACCAAAGTACCTTTCCCTTAAGCATATAGTTTTACTTAAAAACTTTGCTACTGAACTTTATACCAAGTTACTCAAAGACCAAAGAACATGTAGCAACACACACAGAAATATCATATCTACTATTAAACATTAATTCAGCATTGAACTGGAGTGCCTAGGCAGTGGAATATGGCAAGAAAAAGAAATACATGGTATAAGAATTAAAAAAAGAAAAACTATTATTATCCACAAATTAATTGTATACATAGAAAAATCTAAGACTCTACAAATAAACTAGTAAATTAATAAGTAATTTAGCCAAGACATCAGACAAAAGATCAGTATACAGGAGCTGTCTGGAAAGTATCCAGACAGAAAGCTTCTAGAAGATAACACAGAAGAGTAACTTCATGATTCTGGGACATAAAAAATTCCTAACAAAAACAAATAGTACCAACTATAAAGAAAAATACTGATAAATAGTAATTCATTAAAATTCAGAACTTCTTTCATTAAAAAAATCACCGAGAGTCCCAAAGGTAAGCCACAGAGTGGGGAAGGTATTTGAAATAATATATAGCCTACCAATGTCTGTGTATCTGGGAATAAGGAATCCTATGAGTAACTTTTGTAAATGGACACAAGATTTCAAAAGGTACTTTACCTGATGAGTTACCAGATAGATATTCAAATGGCTGATAAATGAAAAAGTATGTAATATCATTAATTTGCATTTCACTGACCACAGAGTACCACTACATACCCCAAGAATTATTAAAATTTAAAACCTAACATTACTATATGTTGGCAAGAATGTGGAGCAATGGGATTTCTCATGCATTGTTGATGGAAATGTAAATTTGTATAACCATTTTGGAAAATTGTTTGATAGTATCTATTAGAGCTTTTAACCCAGCAATTCTACTTTTAGGTCTATACAACGACAACAAAAAAGTACATATGTTCACCACAAGACACTAAAAAGAATGTTCATAGCACCATTATTTGTAATGGTGCCAAACTAGAAACACCCCACACGCCCAACAGTAAAATGGATTCTCATATATTTATCCAATAGAATACTATATACTGCAACAATAACAAATAAACAGCTGCTTCGCATAACAATATAATGTCACAGACATTAATGCAGGGGGAGGGGCCAGATACTAAAGAATACGTAATATTTATATAAAGATCAAAACCAGCAAACAAATCTACAATGATCATTTTCAGAACTGTGGTAACCTTTGAGGGGTGTGATGATTAGGAGAGGTAAAGGGAGGCTTCTGGGATGCTGGTAATATTTTCTATCTTGCTTTGGGTGGCTACACAGTTTCTTCACTTTGTAAAAAATTTAAGCTATATTCAGTGCACTTTATGTAAGTTATACTTGAAAATAGAGCTGATAACAACTAAAAAAGATAACACAAGTAGAAAGAAAATAGCTAAGGTTTACAATCTATTGTGCTTATAAATTTATTTAAAAAATAAAAGTTTAAGAACCTGAATGTCAATACATGCTAGTCAATGTCCATTCAAATAATGTTTTGTTCAACACTAATGGGTTCCTACTAGCTTTGATATAACTAGCCTGACTAGTCTGAAGAATATTTTCATATGTTCTGTTGTCTGAATAAAGTATGTGATATTTAGCTTAAATTTAAAAACTATTTCAGAAAAATAAATGAAACAGGTTGACATGGAATTAATGTCTTATTATTTATCTGTCTGATGCTACTGATAATTAAGAGTTTAAATTTACCTGATGTTTACTGACATTGAGCATTCTTTTCATATGTTTCTTGGCCATTTGTCTTATTTTGAAAATATTCTGTTCACGTCTTTTGCCCACTTTTTAATAGGGTTGTTTTTTTCTTGTTGATTTGCTTGAGTTCTTTGTAGATTCTGGTTATTAGCCCTTTATCGGATATATAGCTTGCAAATATTTTCTCCCATTCTGAAGGTTGTCTATTTGCTCTGTTGATTATTTCCTTAGCTGTGCAGAAGCCTTTTAATTTAACCAAGTCCCATTTTTTATTTTTGTTGTTGCTGTGATTGCCATCGGGGTCTTCTTCAAAAATTCTTTGCCCAGGTCAGTATCTAGAAGAGATTTTCCAACATTTTCTTCTAGAATTCTTATGGTTTCATGCCTTACACATTTAAGTCTTTTATCCATCTTGAATTAATTCTTGTGAGCGGTGACAGAGATGGATCCTGTTTTTCTGCATGTGGCTATTCAATTTTCCCAGCACCATTTACTGAATAGGGATTCTTCTCCCCAGTGTATATTATTGTCTGCTTTGTCAAAGATCAGTTGGCTGTATGTGGATGGTTTTATATCTGGGTTCTCTGTTCTGTTCTATTGGTTTATGTCTCTATTTCTGTGGCAATACCATGCTATTTTGGTTACTATAGTCTTGTAGTATAGTTTGAAGTCTGTTAATGTGATGCTTACAGATTTGTTCTTTTTGCTTAAGGCTGCTTTGGCTCTTTTCTGGTTCTAAACGAAGCTTAGAATTATTTTTTCTAGATCTGTGAAATATGACGTTGGTATTTTGATGTGCATTGCTTGAATCTGTAAATCATTTGGGTAGTATGGACATTTTAACAATGTTGATTCTACCGATTCATGATCATGGTATGTTTTTCCATTTGTTTGTGTCATCTGTGATTTCGTTCCTCAGTGTTTCATAGACAAATGACCAATAAACATGAAAAAATGCTCAGTGTCACTAATAATCAGGAAATGAAAATTAAAACCACAATGAGATATCACCTTACCCCTGTTAGAATGACTTATATAAAAAGTCCAAAAACAACAGATGCTGGTGTGGATGCAGAAAGAAATGAACGCTTATACATTGTTGGTGGGACTGCAAATTAGTACAACTTCTATGGAAAATAGTATGGAGATTCCTCAAAGAACTAAAAGTAGACCTACCATTTGATCCAATAATCCCGCTACTGAGTATTTACCCAAAAGAAAAGAAGTCATTTAACCAAAAAGACACCTGTACTCGAATGTTTACTGCAGCACAATTGCAAAGATAAGGAATCAATCCAAGTGCTCATCAACTCATTAGTGGATTAGCAAAGTTTGGTATATGTATACCACGGAATACTACTCAGCCACGAAGAAGTATGAATCAATGCCTTTTGTAATAATTTGGATGGAACTGGAGACCATTATTCTAAGTGAAGCATCTAAAGAATGGAAAACAAACACCACATGCACTCACTATTATAATTGGAACTAACCGATGAGCACACATGTGCACAGAGGGAAGTAAAACTCAGTGGAAATCAAGCAGAGTGGAGGGGGGCAGAGGGCATGGGCAAAAACCTACCTAAGAGATACAATGAACACTAATTGGGTGGTGGCACACTTATAACTCTGACTCAAGCATTACAGAAGCGATCCGAGTAACCAAAAACATTTGTACTCCCATGATATTTTGGGGGGAAAATCAATAGCCACACACAAAAAAATTTACCTAAAAGATCCTCCTTGGTATTCTTCAGGTAACAATTTTCCATCTCTTGCTTTCTTTGACAGTACCTGAGAAAAATACAAACAGAATAT
>NW_012148619.1:2280073-2282928 GCF_000956105.1 Propithecus coquereli
ATTTTTGAAAACTAAAATATTCTTTAAAAATCTCAAAGATCTAAAAAATGATCTCAACACATTACTGTGACTTACTAGCAACTGAAACACAATTATAGAGTTATACTATTTGGATACAGTTACTCATAAAATTATTTGTATAGTTCTTGGACTATGAGAAGTAGAGAGAACAATCTACAAGTGTATTTTTTCTGCCTTAAGCAACATAATTATTCACATGATTTGAATGGACACACACATGAACTTTGAAAGGCATTGTTTTAAAGGCAGATGATCTCAATATATCCTGATGAATTACCAGGCTGGAATAAATAAAAAAGCAAAATTCATTTTAAGGATGAGATTTCAAGCACACGTACTATACTTAAAAAAAAAAAAAAATCTCTGTAGACCCTAAATATATCAGCTGGATAGTCCTGTCGATGAATTCTAATTAGAGTTTGAAATAAGTACAGAGTGAGGAGGATTGTTGGCTCCGAAAATCTGTAATTCTCACTGGGATCTCTTGACAATGTGAACTTAAAAATCTAAGTACATGTTACCTGAAACATCCAACCAAAAGGATATAATAAAAGAAGACTAGCAAATGTTTCTATAATATATCACATACCTTGCTAATTCAATCAAAAACTTTGCTGGTACTCACAAGATAAACTTTGCTCTGCCTTTTAAAACTGTTATAATTAATGAAAAATTAAGAAGACCATTAGATCTAAGTCTCTTGACGAACATAAGGCATGTACTATATATCCCAGTAAACGAATCTTTTACTTTGACTTTTAAATTGACTGAATTAACATCATCTTTGGATTAAGAAAAATAGTTACATTTTTATCTATAAAAACACACTCTGCAAATTTTTACAAAGAGGAGTGAAGAAAGACCTAAAAATGTCAATTCTACTATTTGCATCTTTAATTATATCTAACTCTAAAATTCCAAGTAAACAATATTTATAGGTATGCTTTTAAAACTAGATTAACTTGCATTCTTTTATTTATTTTGGGCAAGTAGGTTTACTATGCATCTATATACTGTTAGCTTCCCAAAGAAGCTTTATCTTCTACTTTGATTCCCCTTATAATTTGTCTTACTACTACACATATAATAGGTCCTTGGCAAATGGAAAAAGAATCACTTGCTCAAATGAATCTGAAATTTTCAATGCAAATACTTCAAGACCTATGATACTTCTGCTAAAAGATATTCATGGAAATTACTGAGGCTATCAAAGCTGACCTACTGCCTGTGTTCCTGCCTATTCAAGATGCTATTTTTTGGTGAAATCAGATTCCTCCATATTGGAGCTACAAAAATTGCTTTTCAAGAAATTCAGAAAAAATAAAACTACTACTTTGCCTCTGGAATGCTAGGTACTTTTAAAGTTCTCAATTTTAGAGAGGAAATGAATGAAATGAACTTTTCTTTTAAAAATAAAATGTTATTAACACTGAGGTCGGCCAGGTGTAGTAGGTAGCTCATGCCTGTAATTCTAGCACTCTGGGAGGCCGAGGTCAGGAGTTCCAGACCAGCCTGAGTAAGAGCAAGACCCCGTCTCTACTGAAAACAGAAAAAATTTAGCCAGACATGGTGGTGCATGCCTGGAGTCCCAGCCACTTGGTAGGCTGAGGCAGGAGGATCTCTTGAGCCCAGGAGTTTTGAGGTTGCAGTGAGCTATGATCACATGTCACTGCACTCCAGGCAGGCAACTGAGACTCTGTCTCACTTAAAAAAAAAAAAAAAAAAAAAACCCCAAAACACTGAGGTCTATCTATTACCACTTTCATAAAAATATAGTTTCAGCTTTACTTCAACTTTAAAATCCATCTGAAATAGCATCTTTAGGGTTGATTCTGGACTTTGGCAAATAAAGCTTGTCTTTAATTTGAATGAAGTTATTTCCTAATTTCCCTGTATGTTATTTCTAAATTTTTGAATACTAATTTTCTTAAAATGAGTCATACCTGGATAAAAGCAAAAACCTATATACAGATAACAATCACTTGAAATAATCCTCCTCCCCCCCACCCCCCAAAATCATAGTGTGACCAGATCACGTCAAAACTTTGTCACAGAGTAACTACCTGGAAGCACACCATCACATTTTGAAAGCACAGTATTTCTTAAGACATACCTTTACAGAGTCAGCAATTTCCCGTATACCCTTAGCAGCAGCGTCTTTTATGATTGGTGTAATTAAACCTTTATCTGTTGCCACAGCTACTGAAATGTCAATAAAGGGCAGTTGCTTTGGGCCTTCTCCATCCCAGCTTACATTAACATCTGGCATTTGCTAAAAATAGAAAAAACACGTTATTCAAGAGATAGCTTTAGACCAAGGTGGTTACAGAAAAATAACTAAAATTACTATGCATTTTTCAAAGTGACTATATCTAGACAGAAGGAAATAAATATAAATTTGGTTTGAAAAAATGGTTTGGATGTCTGTGTCAATTGTCCTTTATGTCTGGAAGAATAATTAAACACATCACCTTTTCAAAGCAAACTTGAAGAGAAAATTCTGATGATGTACATGTTTTGATCTCTTTATGTCATGGTGAAAAAAAAAAAGGCTCTCTTTGTTAAATCTGATTGCTAGAAGGTATTTAATGTTTGTTATACTTCCTGCCTCATACAATGACCGGCGTGATTTTGAGGGGATTGGAAAAGGGCGTTATTCCTTTGGCATGAAGGAAGTCTGACTTTTTAGCCCAGCACTGTGATATATATTAGCAGGCCCTCAGTAAATGACTTCTCTATTTCAAAAGAGATTTCTTAAAGCTTCCTAAACATGATATATACCATGTATGAGCATACATACGTTTAACACACAAACTATACTGAGAATAAAAAAT